>NW_026783320.1:600000-900000 GCF_949774975.1 Lagenorhynchus albirostris | reverse complement strand
TGAACCAGATTGTATACACGTAGGACAAACAATATTCTAAACATTACCTCGATTTAAAAAGACTAAAAAATCGAAAAAGAAATAATGGAATATTAACTTATGGGTTTTTTTCCTAGCACATTCCATTCTAATTTACAACCTGGGAACGCGACTTCCAGAAATGTTGTGCTGCCCTAGAAACCAGTTTTGGGAACGGAGAAATGCTGCCGCCTTGTGGCCGTTTCCCCCAACAGCACCTTTAAAGCCAGTAGTAGTGGTCACTAAATATTCACACTCATTACAAGCCTGTAAATGTCACCTGTTGTCAAAAAAATCCTGGGGTCAAAAATCGACGAAAAATTCAAAACAGGGCAGCCTTCCCAGAAGACCACTTCAAGTGGTTTATTGTACTCACAGTTTTTTTCTGTTTTTGTGTAACAGAAAGAAAACAAAGCATGGAAAAAGGCTGAACATTAGGAATTATTAAAGACATGCAAATCCAAATTACAAAAACCTATCAGCTCACACCAGTCATAATGGCCATCAGCAAAAACTCTGCAAACAATAAATGCTGAAGGGGTTGTGGAGAAATGCGCACCCTCGTTTCTAAGTGGGACATGGTAAGAACCAGTAATGAAAACACAAAGGAGGTGCCTTGGTAAGGTAAATATTGAGCTACCATTCAATCAAGCATACCCACTGCTGGGCCTATCACCTGAGAGGATGAGAATCCAAAAGACACAGGGTGGCAATCCTGCACTCCAGCAATATTTACCACAGCCAACACTTGGAAGCAACAAAAATGTCTGTCAACAGAGGAAGGCACAAAGAAGAAGTGGTCCATGTACACAATGGAATATTACTCCAATAAAAAAATATATATACTTTCAATTTAGAAACCAAACGTAAGTAAGGAGACATCAGCTTTTGGGGGTTTGTCCGGGCACATTCCTCTCTAATATATAACCGAGGAACACCACTGGCAGGAAGGACCCCTTCCGTAATTCCCAGAATGGGGAAAGGAGAAATGCTGCCGCCCAATGGCCGATACCTGCAACAGCAGCTTTAAAACCTGTGCTCATGGTCACTTCATATGCACAAGTACTGGAGGGCTGTAAATGAAACCTGCCCTCAGAATGTCTTCAGGGAGGTAATGGCCAAACTATTTCAAAATGTGACACATACTTCAAGAAAACCATTTGAAGAGGTAAGCGCTACTCACAGCTTGAAAAAAAAGAGGACATGCCTGAAAGTTCAATTTCAAGGGATTATGAGATGCATGCAAATCCAACCTCAAAGAGGTGTCAGCTCACACCTGTCAGAATAAACATCAGCAGAAAAACTACAAACAATAAATGCTGAAAGGGTTGTGGACAAGGGCATACCCTCAAATTTAAGTGGAACATAACCTGGTAAGAGCCACTAATGAGAACAGAATGGAGACGCCTTTACAAGGTAAACATTTTGCTACCATATGATCCAACAGGCCCTCTCCTGGGCCTATAACCGAAGAAGACATAGTTGAAAGACACAGGCAGGCAAATGTGCATTTCAGCAGTGTTACAATAACCAAGACATGGAAGCAACCCAAAAGTCCATCAACAGGTGAGTGGACAAAGAAAAACCGGTCCACGTACAGATGGAATATTAGCCAAGGAAAACAATGACACAATGCCATTTGCATCACCGTAGATGAGTCTAGAAGTAATCACGCAACTTGTAGTAAGTCAGAAAGCGAAAGACACGTATCCTGTGATATCACTTATAGGTGTTACCTAAAAATTGATACCAGTGAAGATATTTCCACAGAGAAAGGCAATCACAGATTCATTAAACAAACTCATGGTTCACCAATGGAAAGGTGTGAGGATTGGATACATTAGGATGTCAGAGTTAACAGAGATATACAAACACAGGTGAAGTATATAATCACCAAAGACCTACGGAATACCAAGAGAAGACTACTCAACATTGTGTCATAACCTAAAATGGGAAAAGGATCCAAAGAAGAAAAGAGATAGGTATATGTGGAAAACAACCACATCTTGCACACCTAAAACAAGCAAAACATTGTAATCACACTTGCTGTGATAAACAATGAAAATTAAATTTAAAAAAAGAACAATATTTAGTGAGATATAAACTTAAGGGGCTTTTTCCTGGCCCATCCATTCTAATTTGCAGCCTAGAACAGGACTTCCATTGAGGCTCTGTTTCCCTAGTAACCAGATTTGGTTAATGAGAACTGCTGCCGCCTTGTGGCCGTTTCACACAACAGCAGCTCTAACTGCAGCTGTAATGGTTACTTGATAGTCAAAATACTTGCAGGCCTGTAAATGACACCTGTCCTCAAAACAATCCTTCGGTCGTAAATCGAGCAAAAATCTCAAAAGACATCCATATTTCAAAACGACAATTTCAAGAGGCATATTTTATGCACATTTTATATTCTGTCTCTTTTTTTTGTGATAGAAAAAGGCATGGAAAAACGCTCAACGTCAGGAATTAATAAAGCCATGCAAATCCAGTCTAGAAACACATTCCCCTCACAGCCGTCAGAAGGATCATCAGCAAAAAAGTCTACATAGTATAAATGCTGAAGGGGTTTTAGAGAACAGTGCACCCTCTAGCTGCTGATGGGATGTAACCTGGTAACAGCCAGTACAGAGAACAAAATGGAGGTGTGTTTAAAGGTAAAACTTGAGCTACTATGTGATCTGGTAGGCCCACTGATGGGCCTATCCGCTGAGTAGACCTGAATCGAAAAGACACAGGCTGGCAATCCTTCACTGCAGCAACATGTACCATAGCCAAGAGCTGGAAGAAACCAAAACGTCCATCAACAGAAAAATGCACCAAGAAGAAGTGGTCCATGTACACAATGGAATATTAGCCATGGAAAAGCATGGAACACTGCCGTTGGCACCAGCATAGAAGGATCTAGAGATAATCACCCTACCTGAAGTAAGAAAGAAAACGAAAGACAGATATCCTATTACATCACTTATAGGTGTTACCTAAAAATTGATAGCCATGAAATAATTTCCAAGAGAAGGACACTCATAGATTCAGAAAACCAAATTATGTTTAACCAAATGGAAAGGTGTAAGGAAGGTATGAATTAGGATATGGGGGTTAACAGACATGTAGTAATACATATGAAATATATAATCACAAAATACCTATGGAATGCTAAAAGAGGTGTACTCAACACTCTGTAATAACCTACACGGGAAAGGATCCAAAGATGAATAGATCAATACATTGATATAATGAACCAGATTCCGTACACCTAGAAAAAACACAGTATTTTTATCCAATTTGCTGTGATAATAAATAAAAACTAAATGTAAAAAACAAACAAGAAGTAAGGAGATATAAGCTCTTGGGAGTTTGCCGTGGCACATTCTGCTCTAATTTGCAGCTTACAAACACGATTTCCAGGAACCCTCTGTTGCCCAAAAGCCCAGAGTTGGAAATGTAGAAATGCTGCCGCCTTGTGGCCGTTTCCCACAAGAGCGGCTTTAAAACCACAGCTAACGGTCACTTAACATTCACAAGGACTCAGGACAGTAAAGGACAACTGCCCTCAAAAATTCACAACTGGCAAAATTTTCAAGGAGATAGTATGAAGAGGTAAATTTTACTCATTATTTTTCTAAAAACAAGGAAAATGGATAAAAGCTCAACAACATAAATTTTTAAACTCATGCAAATCTAGCCTACAAAAAGATTTCAACTCACACACGTCAACTACCATCAGCCAAAAGTCTACAAACAATAAATGCGGAAGGGGTTTTAGAGAACTGTGTACCCTCTAGCTGCTGGTGAGATGTAAAGTGATAAGAGCCAATAGTGAGAACAGAAAGGAGCTGTGTTTAAAAGTAAAAATTGAGCCAGCATTCCATTCAGCAGGCCCACCGCTGAGCCTCTCACCTGAAAATACCAGAGTCGAGAAGGCACAGGCTGCAACAGCTTCACTGCAGGAGTTTTCACAATAGCCAAGACACGGAAGCAACCAAAATGTCCATCAATGGATGAATGGATAAAGAAGAAGTGGTCCATGTACATAATGGAATATTAGCCATGCAAAACAGTGAAACACTGCTCGTTGAGGCACCATTTATGAGCCTAGATATAATCTCAGAACATGACGTAAGTCAGAAAGAAAAAGACATATAGTATGATATCACTTATAGGTGTTATCTAACAACTGACAAATATGATAGCATTTTCACAGAGAAAGAAACTCACAGACTTAGAGAACAAACTATTCTTATGTAAATGGAAAGGTGGGTGGTATGGAAAATTAAGATTAGGGTTACCATATGTGTACAAATACCTACTAAATACATTTATCAAAGAGACCGACCATATAGCAAGGGAGGTCAATGGAGCACTCTGCAATAATTTACATGGGAAGAGTATCTGCACATGAATATATTACGTATGTGTGTGTGTGTGTGTGTGTGTGTATATATGTGTGTGTGTAATGTACAAATGAACCAGATTGTATACACGTAGGACAAACAATATTCTAAACATTACCTCGATTTAAAAAGACTAAAAAATCGAAAAAGAAATAATGGAATATTAACTTATGGGTTTTTTTCCTAGCACATTCCATTCTAATTTACAACCTGGGAACGCGACTTCCAGAAATGTTGTGCTGCCCTAGAAACCAGTTTTGGGAACGGAGAAATGCTGCCGCCTTGTGGCCGTTTCCCCCAACAGCACCTTTAAAGCCAGTAGTAGTGGTCACTAAATATTCACACTCATTACAAGCCTGTAAATGTCACCTGTTGTCAAAAAAATCCTGGGGTCAAAAATCGACGAAAAATTCAAAACAGGGCAGCCTTCCCAGAAGACCACTTCAAGTGGTTTATTGTACTCACAGTTTTTTTCTGTTTTTGTGTAACAGAAAGAAAACAAAGCATGGAAAAAGGCTGAACATTAGGAATTATTAAAGACATGCAAATCCAAATTACAAAAACCTATCAGCTCACACCAGTCATAATGGCCATCAGCAAAAACTCTGCAAACAATAAATGCTGAAGGGGTTGTGGAGAAATGCGCACCCTCGTTTCTAAGTGGGACATGGTAAGAACCAGTAATGAAAACACAAAGGAGGTGCCTTGGTAAGGTAAATATTGAGCTACCATTCAATCAAGCATACCCACTGCTGGGCCTATCACCTGAGAGGATGAGAATCCAAAAGACACAGGGTGGCAATCCTGCACTCCAGCAATATTTACCACAGCCAACACTTGGAAGCAACAAAAATGTCTGTCAACAGAGGAAGGCACAAAGAAGAAGTGGTCCATGTACACAATGGAATATTACTCCAATAAAAAAATATATATACTTTCAATTTAGAAACCAAACGTAAGTAAGGAGACATCAGCTTTTGGGGGTTTGTCCGGGCACATTCCTCTCTAATATATAACCGAGGAACACCACTGGCAGGAAGGACCCCTTCCGTAATTCCCAGAATGGGGAAAGGAGAAATGCTGCCGCCCAATGGCCGATACCTGCAACAGCAGCTTTAAAACCTGTGCTCATGGTCACTTCATATGCACAAGTACTGGAGGGCTGTAAATGAAACCTGCCCTCAGAATGTCTTCAGGGAGGTAATGGCCAAACTATTTCAAAATGTGACACATACTTCAAGAAAACCATTTGAAGAGGTAAGCGCTACTCACAGCTTGAAAAAAAAGAGGACATGCCTGAAAGTTCAATTTCAAGGGATTATGAGATGCATGCAAATCCAACCTCAAAGAGGTGTCAGCTCACACCTGTCAGAATAAACATCAGCAGAAAAACTACAAACAATAAATGCTGAAAGGGTTGTGGACAAGGGCATACCCTCAAATTTAAGTGGAACATAACCTGGTAAGAGCCACTAATGAGAACAGAATGGAGACGCCTTTACAAGGTAAACATTTTGCTACCATATGATCCAACAGGCCCTCTCCTGGGCCTATAACCGAAGAAGACATAGTTGAAAGACACAGGCAGGCAAATGTGCATTTCAGCAGTGTTACAATAACCAAGACATGGAAGCAACCCAAAAGTCCATCAACAGGTGAGTGGACAAAGAAAAACCGGTCCACGTACAGATGGAATATTAGCCAAGGAAAACAATGACACAATGCCATTTGCATCACCGTAGATGAGTCTAGAAGTAATCACGCAACTTGTAGTAAGTCAGAAAGCGAAAGACACGTATCCTGTGATATCACTTATAGGTGTTACCTAAAAATTGATACCAGTGAAGATATTTCCACAGAGAAAGGCAATCACAGATTCATTAAACAAACTCATGGTTCACCAATGGAAAGGTGTGAGGATTGGATACATTAGGATGTCAGAGTTAACAGAGATATACAAACACAGGTGAAGTATATAATCACCAAAGACCTACGGAATACCAAGAGAAGACTACTCAACATTGTGTCATAACCTAAAATGGGAAAAGGATCCAAAGAAGAAAAGAGATAGGTATATGTGGAAAACAACCACATCTTGCACACCTAAAACAAGCAAAACATTGTAATCACACTTGCTGTGATAAACAATGAAAATTAAATTTAAAAAAAGAACAATATTTAGTGAGATATAAACTTAAGGGGCTTTTTCCTGGCCCATCCATTCTAATTTGCAGCCTAGAACAGGACTTCCATTGAGGCTCTGTTTCCCTAGTAACCAGATTTGGTTAATGAGAACTGCTGCCGCCTTGTGGCCGTTTCACACAACAGCAGCTCTAACTGCAGCTGTAATGGTTACTTGATAGTCAAAATACTTGCAGGCCTGTAAATGACACCTGTCCTCAAAACAATCCTTCGGTCGTAAATCGAGCAAAAATCTCAAAAGACATCCATATTTCAAAACGACAATTTCAAGAGGCATATTTTATGCACATTTTATATTCTGTCTCTTTTTTTTGTGATAGAAAAAGGCATGGAAAAACGCTCAACGTCAGGAATTAATAAAGCCATGCAAATCCAGTCTAGAAACACATTCCCCTCACAGCCGTCAGAAGGATCATCAGCAAAAAAGTCTACATAGTATAAATGCTGAAGGGGTTTTAGAGAACTGTGTACCCTCTAGCTGCTGATGGGATGTAACCTGGTAACAGCCAGTACAGAGAACAAAATGGAGGTGTGTTTAAAGGTAAAACTTGAGCTACTATGTGATCTGGTAGGCCCACTGATGGGCCTATCCGCTGAGTAGACCTGAATCGAAAAGACACAGGCTGGCAATCCTTCACTGCAGCAACATGTACCATAGCCAAGAGCTGGAAGAAACCAAAACGTCCATCAACAGAAAAATGCACCAAGAAGAAGTGGTCCATGTACACAATGGAATATTAGCCATGGAAAAGCATGGAACACTGCCGTTGGCACCAGCATAGAAGGATCTAGAGATAATCACCCTACCTGAAGTAAGAAAGAAAACGAAAGACAGATATCCTATTACATCACTTATAGGTGTTACCTAAAAATTGATAGCCATGAAATAATTTCCAAGAGAAGGACACTCATAGATTCAGAAAACCAAATTATGTTTAACCAAATGGAAAGGTGTAAGGAAGGTATGAATTAGGATATGGGGGTTAACAGACATGTAGTAATACATATGAAATATATAATCACAAAATACCTATGGAATGCTAAAAGAGGTGTACTCAACACTCTGTAATAACCTACACGGGAAAGGATCCAAAGATGAATAGATCAATACATTGATATAATGAACCAGATTCCGTACACCTAGAAAAAACACAGTATTTTTATCCAATTTGCTGTGATAATAAATAAAAACTAAATGTAAAAAACAAACAAGAAGTAAGGAGATATAAGCTCTTGGGAGTTTGCCGTGGCACATTCTGCTCTAATTTGCAGCTTACAAACACGATTTCCAGGAACCCTCTGTTGCCCAAAAGCCCAGAGTTGGAAATGTAGAAATGCTGCCGCCTTGTGGCCGTTTCCCACAAGAGCGGCTTTAAAACCACAGCTAACGGTCACTTAACATTCACAAGGACTCAGGACAGTAAAGGACAACTGCCCTCAAAAATTCACAACTGGCAAAATTTTCAAGGAGATAGTATGAAGAGGTAAATTTTACTCATTATTTTTCTAAAAACAAGGAAAATGGATAAAAGCTCAACAACATAAATTTTTAAACTCATGCAAATCTAGCCTACAAAAAGATTTCAACTCACACACGTCAACTACCATCAGCCAAAAGTCTACAAACAATAAATGCGGAAGGGGTTTTAGAGAACTGTGTACCCTCTAGCTGCTGGTGAGATGTAAAGTGATAAGAGCCAATAGTGAGAACAGAAAGGAGCTGTGTTTAAAAGTAAAAATTGAGCCAGCATTCCATTCAGCAGGCCCACCGCTGAGCCTCTCACCTGAAAATACCAGAGTCGAGAAGGCACAGGCTGCAACAGCTTCACTGCAGGAGTTTTCACAATAGCCAAGACACGGAAGCAACCAAAATGTCCATCAATGGATGAATGGATAAAGAAGAAGTGGTCCATGTACATAATGGAATATTAGCCATGCAAAACAGTGAAACACTGCTCGTTGAGGCACCATTTATGAGCCTAGATATAATCTCAGAACATGACGTAAGTCAGAAAGAAAAAGACATATAGTATGATATCACTTATAGGTGTTATCTAACAACTGACAAATATGATAGCATTTTCACAGAGAAAGAAACTCACAGACTTAGAGAACAAACTATTCTTATGTAAATGGAAAGGTGGGTGGTATGGAAAATTAAGATTAGGGTTACCATATGTGTACAAATACCTACTAAATACATTTATCAAAGAGACCGACCATATAGCAAGGGAGGTCAATGGAGCACTCTGCAATAATTTACATGGGAAGAGTATCTGCACATGAATATATTACGTATGTGTGTGTGTGTGTGTGTGTGTGTATATATGTGTGTGTGTAATGTACAAATGAACCAGATTGTATACACGTAGGACAAACAATATTCTAAACATTACCTCGATTTAAAAAGACTAAAAAATCGAAAAAGAAATAATGGAATATTAACTTATGGGTTTTTTTCCTAGCACATTCCATTCTAATTTACAACCTGGGAACGCGACTTCCAGAAATGTTGTGCTGCCCTAGAAACCAGTTTTGGGAACGGAGAAATGCTGCCGCCTTGTGGCCGTTTCCCCCAACAGCACCTTTAAAGCCAGTAGTAGTGGTCACTAAATATTCACACTCATTACAAGCCTGTAAATGTCACCTGTTGTCAAAAAAATCCTGGGGTCAAAAATCGACGAAAAATTCAAAACAGGGCAGCCTTCCCAGAAGACCACTTCAAGTGGTTTATTGTACTCACAGTTTTTTTCTGTTTTTGTGTAACAGAAAGAAAACAAAGCATGGAAAAAGGCTGAACATTAGGAATTATTAAAGACATGCAAATCCAAATTACAAAAACCTATCAGCTCACACCAGTCATAATGGCCATCAGCAAAAACTCTGCAAACAATAAATGCTGAAGGGGTTGTGGAGAAATGCGCACCCTCGTTTCTAAGTGGGACATGGTAAGAACCAGTAATGAAAACACAAAGGAGGTGCCTTGGTAAGGTAAATATTGAGCTACCATTCAATCAAGCATACCCACTGCTGGGCCTATCACCTGAGAGGATGAGAATCCAAAAGACACAGGGTGGCAATCCTGCACTCCAGCAATATTTACCACAGCCAACACTTGGAAGCAACAAAAATGTCTGTCAACAGAGGAAGGCACAAAGAAGAAGTGGTCCATGTACACAATGGAATATTACTCCAATAAAAAAATATATATACTTTCAATTTAGAAACCAAACGTAAGTAAGGAGACATCAGCTTTTGGGGGTTTGTCCGGGCACATTCCTCTCTAATATATAACCGAGGAACACCACTGGCAGGAAGGACCCCTTCCGTAATTCCCAGAATGGGGAAAGGAGAAATGCTGCCGCCCAATGGCCGATACCTGCAACAGCAGCTTTAAAACCTGTGCTCATGGTCACTTCATATGCACAAGTACTGGAGGGCTGTAAATGAAACCTGCCCTCAGAATGTCTTCAGGGAGGTAATGGCCAAACTATTTCAAAATGTGACACATACTTCAAGAAAACCATTTGAAGAGGTAAGCGCTACTCACAGCTTGAAAAAAAAGAGGACATGCCTGAAAGTTCAATTTCAAGGGATTATGAGATGCATGCAAATCCAACCTCAAAGAGGTGTCAGCTCACACCTGTCAGAATAAACATCAGCAGAAAAACTACAAACAATAAATGCTGAAAGGGTTGTGGACAAGGGCATACCCTCAAATTTAAGTGGAACATAACCTGGTAAGAGCCACTAATGAGAACAGAATGGAGACGCCTTTACAAGGTAAACATTTTGCTACCATATGATCCAACAGGCCCTCTCCTGGGCCTATAACCGAAGAAGACATAGTTGAAAGACACAGGCAGGCAAATGTGCATTTCAGCAGTGTTACAATAACCAAGACATGGAAGCAACCCAAAAGTCCATCAACAGGTGAGTGGACAAAGAAAAACCGGTCCACGTACAGATGGAATATTAGCCAAGGAAAACAATGACACAATGCCATTTGCATCACCGTAGATGAGTCTAGAAGTAATCACGCAACTTGTAGTAAGTCAGAAAGCGAAAGACACGTATCCTGTGATATCACTTATAGGTGTTACCTAAAAATTGATACCAGTGAAGATATTTCCACAGAGAAAGGCAATCACAGATTCATTAAACAAACTCATGGTTCACCAATGGAAAGGTGTGAGGATTGGATACATTAGGATGTCAGAGTTAACAGAGATATACAAACACAGGTGAAGTATATAATCACCAAAGACCTACGGAATACCAAGAGAAGACTACTCAACATTGTGTCATAACCTAAAATGGGAAAAGGATCCAAAGAAGAAAAGAGATAGGTATATGTGGAAAACAACCACATCTTGCACACCTAAAACAAGCAAAACATTGTAATCACACTTGCTGTGATAAACAATGAAAATTAAATTTAAAAAAAGAACAATATTTAGTGAGATATAAACTTAAGGGGCTTTTTCCTGGCCCATCCATTCTAATTTGCAGCCTAGAACAGGACTTCCATTGAGGCTCTGTTTCCCTAGTAACCAGATTTGGTTAATGAGAACTGCTGCCGCCTTGTGGCCGTTTCACACAACAGCAGCTCTAACTGCAGCTGTAATGGTTACTTGATAGTCAAAATACTTGCAGGCCTGTAAATGACACCTGTCCTCAAAACAATCCTTCGGTCGTAAATCGAGCAAAAATCTCAAAAGACATCCATATTTCAAAACGACAATTTCAAGAGGCATATTTTATGCACATTTTATATTCTGTCTCTTTTTTTTGTGATAGAAAAAGGCATGGAAAAACGCTCAACGTCAGGAATTAATAAAGCCATGCAAATCCAGTCTAGAAACACATTCACCTCACAGCCGTCAGAAGGATCATCAGCAAAAAAGTCTACATAGTATAAATGCTGAAGGGGTTTTAGAGAACTGTGTACCCTCTAGCTGCTGATGGGATGTAACCTGGTAACAGCCAGTACAGAGAACAAAATGGAGGTGTGTTTAAAGGTAAAACTTGAGCTACTATGTGATCTGGTAGGCCCACTGATGGGCCTATCCGCTGAGTAGACCTGAATCGAAAAGACACAGGCTGGCAATCCTTCACTGCAGCAACATGTACCATAGCCAAGAGCTGGAAGAAACCAAAACGTCCATCAACAGAAAAATGCACCAAGAAGAAGTGGTCCATGTACACAATGGAATATTAGCCATGGAAAAGCATGGAACACTGCCGTTGGCACCAGCATAGAAGGATCTAGAGATAATCACCCTACCTGAAGTAAGAAAGAAAACGAAAGACAGATATCCTATTACATCACTTATAGGTGTTACCTAAAAATTGATAGCCATGAAATAATTTCCAAGAGAAGGACACTCATAGATTCAGAAAACCAAATTATGTTTAACCAAATGGAAAGGTGTAAGGAAGGTATGAATTAGGATATGGGGGTTAACAGACATGTAGTAATACATATGAAATATATAATCACAAAATACCTATGGAATGCTAAAAGAGGTGTACTCAACACTCTGTAATAACCTACACGGGAAAGGATCCAAAGATGAATAGATCAATACATTGATATAATGAACCAGATTCCGTACACCTAGAAAAAACACAGTATTTTTATCCAATTTGCTGTGATAATAAATAAAAACTAAATGTAAAAAACAAACAAGAAGTAAGGAGATATAAGCTCTTGGGAGTTTGCCGTGGCACATTCTGCTCTAATTTGCAGCTTACAAACACAATTTCCAGGAACCCTCTGTTGCCCAAAAGCCCAGAGTTGGAAATGTAGAAATGCTGCCGCCTTGTGGCCGTTTCCCACAAGAGCGGCTTTAAAACCACAGCTAACGGTCACTTAACATTCACAAGGACTCAGGACAGTAAAGGACAACTGCCCTCAAAAATTCACAACTGGCAAAATTTTCAAGGAGATAGTATGAAGAGGTAAATTTTACTCATTATTTTTCTAAAAACAAGGAAAATGGATAAAAGCTCAACAACATAAATTTTTAAACTCATGCAAATCTAGCCTACAAAAAGATTTCAACTCACACACGTCAACTACCATCAGCCAAAAGTCTACAAACAATAAATGCGGAAGGGGTTTTAGAGAACTGTGTACCCTCTAGCTGCTGGTGAGATGTAAAGTGATAAGAGCCAATAGTGAGAACAGAAAGGAGCTGTGTTTAAAAGTAAAAATTGAGCCAGCATTCCATTCAGCAGGCCCACCGCTGAGCCTCTCACCTGAAAATACCAGAGTCGAGAAGGCACAGGCTGCAACAGCTTCACTGCAGGAGTTTTCACAATAGCCAAGACACGGAAGCAACCAAAATGTCCATCAA
Source organism: Lagenorhynchus albirostris (assembly GCF_949774975.1). Classification (NCBI taxonomy): domain Eukaryota; kingdom Metazoa; phylum Chordata; class Mammalia; order Artiodactyla; family Delphinidae; genus Lagenorhynchus; species Lagenorhynchus albirostris. The sequence goes on along the minus strand of NW_026783320.1, from coordinate 887,027 downwards.
TGGATGAATGGATAAAGAAGAAGTGGTCCATGTACATAATGGAATATTAGCCATGCAAAACAGTGAAACACTGCTCGTTGAGGCACCATTTATGAGCCTAGATATAATCTCAGAACATGACGTAAGTCAGAAAGAAAAAGACATATAGTATGATATCACTTATAGGTGTTATCTAACAACTGACAAATATGATAGCATTTTCACAGAGAAAGAAACTCACAGACTTAGAGAACAAACTATTCTTATGTAAATGGAAAGGTGGGTGGTATGGAAAATTAAGATTAGGGTTACCATATGTGTACAAATACCTACTAAATACATTTATCAAAGAGACCGACCATATAGCAAGGGAGGTCAATGGAGCACTCTGCAATAATTTACATGGGAAGAGTATCTGCACATGAATATATTACGTATGTGTGTGTGTGTGTGTGTGTGTGTATGTGTGTGTGTAATGTACAAATGAACCAGATTGTATACACGTAGGACAAACAATATTCTAAACATTACCTCGATTTAAAAAGACTAAAAAATCGAAAAAGAAATAATGGAATATTAACTTGTGGGTTTTTTTCCTAGCACATTCCATTCTAATTTACAACCTGGGGACACGACTTCCAGAAATGTTGTGCTGCCCTAGAAACCAGTATTGGGAACGGAGAAATGCTGCCGCCTTGTGGCCGTTTCCCCCAACAGCACCTTTAAAGCCACTAGTAGTGGTCACTAAATATTCACACTCATTACAAGCCTGTAAATGTCACCTGTTGTCAAAAAAATCCTGGGGTCAAAAATCGACGAAAAATTCAAAACAGGGCAGCCTTCCCAGAAGACCACTTCAAGTGGTTTATTGTACTCACAGTTTTTTTCTGTTTTTGTGTAACAGAAAGAAAACAAAGCATGGAAAAAGGCTGAACATTAGGAATTATTAAAGACATGCAAATCCAAATTACAAAAACCTATCAGCTCACACCAGTCATAATGGCCATCAGCAAAAACTCTGCAAACAATAAATGCTGAAGGGGTTGTGGAGAAATGCGCACCCTCGTTTCTAAGTGGGACATGGTAAGAACCAGTAATGAAAACACAAAGGAGGTGCCTTGGTAAGGTAAATATTGAGCTACCATTCAATCAAGCATACCCACTGCTGGGCCTATCACCTGAGAGGATGAGAATCCAAAAGACACAGGGTGGCAATCCTGCACTCCAGCAATATTTACCACAGCCAACACTTGGAAGCAACAAAAATGTCTGTCAACAGAGGAAGGCACAAAGAAGAAGTGGTCCATGTACACAATGGAATATTACTCCAATAAAAAAATATATATACTTTCAATTTAGAAACCAAACGTAAGTAAGGAGACATCAGCTTTTGGGGGTTTGTCCGGGCACATTCCTCTCTAATATATAACCGAGGAACACCACTGGCAGGAAGGACCCCTTCCGTAATTCCCAGAATGGGGAAAGGAGAAATGCTGCCGCCCAATGGCCGATACCTGCAACAGCAGCTTTAAAACCTGTGCTCATGGTCACTTCATATGCACAAGTACTGGAGGGCTGTAAATGAAACCTGCCCTCAGAATGTCTTCAGGGAGGTAATGGCCAAACTATTTCAAAATGTGACACATACTTCAAGAAAACCATTTGAAGAGGTAAGCGCTACTCACAGCTTGAAAAAGAAGAGGACATGCCTGAAAGTTCAATTTCAAGGGATTATGAGATGCATGCAAATCCAACCTCAAAGAGGTGTCAGCTCACACCTGTCAGAATAAACATCAGCAGAAAAACTACAAACAATAAATGCTGAAAGGGTTGTGAACAAGGGCATACCCTCAAATTTAAGTGGAACATAACCTGGTAAGAGCCACTAATGAGAACAGAATGGAGACGCCTTTACAAGGTAAACATTTTGCTACCATATGATCCAACAGGCCCTCTCCTGGGCCTATAACCGAAGAAGACATAGTTGAAAGACACAGGCAGGCAAATGTGCATTTCAGCAGTGTTACAATAACCAAGACATGGAAGCAACCCAAAAGTCCATCAACAGGTGAGTGGACAAAGAAAAACCGGTCCACGTACAGATGGAATATTAGCCAAGGAAAACAATGACACAATGCCATTTGCATCACCGTAGATGAGTCTAGAAGTAATCACGCAACTTGTAGTAAGTCAGAAAGCGAAAGACACGTACCCTGTGATATCACTTATAGGTGTTACCTAAAAATTGATACCAGTGAAGATATTTCCACAGAGAAAGGCAATCACAGATTCATTAAACAAACTCATGGTTCACCAATGGAAAGGTGTGAGGATTGGATACATTAGGATGTCAGAGTTAACAGAGATATACAAACACAGGTGAAGTATATAATCACCAAAGACCTACGGAATACCAAGAGAAGACTACTCAACATTGTGTCATAACCTAAAATGGGAAAAGGATCCAAAGAAGAAAAGAGATAGGTATATGTGGAAAACAACCACATCTTGCACACCTAAAACAAGCAAAACATTGTAATCACACTTGCTGTGATAAACAATGAAAATTAAATTTAAAAAAAGAACAATATTTAGTGAGATATAAACTTAAGGGGCTTTTTCCTGGCCCATCCATTCTAATTTGCAGCCTAGAACAGGACTTCCATTGAGGCTCTGTTTCCCTAGTAACCAGATTTGGTTAATGAGAACTGCTGCCGCCTTGTGGCCGTTTCACACAACAGCAGCTCTAACTGCAGCTGTAATGGTTACTTGATAGTCAAAATACTTGCAGGCCTGTAAATGACACCTGTCCTCAAAACAATCCTTCGGTCGTAAATCGAGCAAAAATCTCAAAAGACATCCATATTTCAAAACGACAATTTCAAGAGGCATATTTTATGCACATTTTATATTCTGTCTCTTTTTTTTGTGATAGAAAAAGGCATGGAAAAACGCTCAACGTCAGGAATTAATAAAGCCATGCAAATCCAGTCTAGAAACACATTCCCCTCACAGCCGTCAGAAGGATCATCAGCAAAAAAGTCTACATAGTATAAATGCTGAAGGGGTTTTAGAGAACTGTGTACCCTCTAGCTGCTGATGGGATGTAACCTGGTAACAGCCAGTACAGAGAACAAAATGGAGGTGTGTTTAAAGGTAAAACTTGAGCTACTATGTGATCTGGTAGGCCCACTGATGGGCCTATCCGCTGAGTAGACCTGAATCGAAAAGACACAGGCTGGCAATCCTTCACTGCAGCAACATGTACCATAGCCAAGAGCTGGAAGAAACCAAAACGTCCATCAACAGAAAAATGCACCAAGAAGAAGTGGTCCATGTACACAATGGAATATTAGCCATGGAAAAGCATGGAACAGTGCCGTTGGCACCAGCATAGAAGGATCTAGAGATAATCACCCTACCTGAAGTAAGAAAGAAAACGAAAGACAGATATCCTATTACATCACTTATAGGTGTTACCTAAAAATTGATAGCCATGAAATAATTTCCAAGAGAAGGACACTCATAGATTCAGAAAACCAAATTATGTTTAACCAAATGGAAAGGTGTAAGGAAGGTATGAATTAGGATATGGGGGTTAACAGACATGTAGTAATACATATGAAATATATAATCACAAAATACCTATGGAATGCTAAAAGAGGTGTACTCAACACTCTGTAATAACCTACACGGGAAAGGATCCAAAGATGAATAGATCAATACATTGATATAATGAACCAGATTCCGTACACCTAGAAAAAACACAGTATTTTTATCCAATTTGCTGTGATAATAAATAAAAACTAAATGTAAAAAACAAACAAGAAGTAAGGAGATATAAGCTCTTGGGAGTTTGCCGTGGCACATTCTGCTCTAATTTGCAGCTTACAAACACGATTTCCAGGAACCCTCTGTTGCCCAAAAGCCCAGAGTTGGAAATGTAGAAATGCTGCCGCCTTGTGGCCGTTTCCCACAAGAGCGGCTTTAAAACCACAGCTAACGGTCACTTAACATTCACAAGGACTCAGGACAGTAAAGGACAACTGCCCTCAAAAATTCACAACTGGCAAAATTTTCAAGGAGATAGTATGAAGAGGTAAATTTTACTCATTATTTTTCTAAAAACAAGGAAAATGGATAAAAGCTCAACAACATAAATTTTTAAACTCATGCAAATCTAGCCTACAAAAAGATTTCAACTCACACACGTCAACTACCATCAGCCAAAAGTCTACAAACAATAAATGCGGAAGGGGTTTTAGAGAACTGTGTACCCTCTAGCTGCTGGTGAGATGTAAAGTGATAAGAGCCAATAGTGAGAACAGAAAGGAGCTGTGTTTAAAAGTAAAAATTGAGCCAGCATTCCATTCAGCAGGCCCACCGCTGAGCCTCTCACCTGAAAATACCAGAGTCGAGAAGGCACAGGCTGCAACAGCTTCACTGCAGGAGTTTTCACAATAGCCAAGACACGGAAGCAACCAAAATGTCCATCAATGGATGAATGGATAAAGAAGAAGTGGTCCATGTACATAATGGAATATTAGCCATGCAAAACAGTGAAACACTGCTCGTTGAGGCACCATTTATGAGCCTAGATATAATCTCAGAACATGACGTAAGTCAGAAAGAAAAAGACATATAGTATGATATCACTTATAGGTGTTATCTAACAACTGACAAATATGATAGCATTTTCACAGAGAAAGAAACTCACAGACTTAGAGAACAAACTATTCTTATGTAAATGGAAAGGTGGGTGGTATGGAAAATTAAGATTAGGGTTACCATATGTGTACAAATACCTACTAAATACATTTATCAAAGAGACCGACCATATAGCAAGGGAGGTCAATGGAGCACTCTGCAATAATTTACATGGGAAGAGTATCTGCACATGAATATATTACGTATGTGTGTGTGTGTGTGTGTGTGTGTGTGTGTGTGTATATGTGTGTGTGTAATGTACAAATGAACCAGATTGTATACACGTAGGACAAACAATATTCTAAACATTACCTCGATTTAAAAAGACTAAAAAATCGAAAAAGAAATAATGGAATATTAACTTATGGGTTTTTTTCCTAGCACATTCCATTCTAATTTGCAACCTGGGAACGCGACTTCCAGAAATGTTGTGCTGCCCTAGAAACCAGTTTTGGGAACGGAGAAATGCTGCCGCCTTGTGGCCGTTTCCCCCAACAGCACCTTTAAAGCCAGTAGTAGTGGTCACTAAATATTCACACTCATTACAAGCCTGTAAATGTCACCTGTTGTCAAAAAAATCCTGGGGTCAAAAATCGACGAAAAATTCAAAACAGGGCAGCCTTCCCAGAAGACCACTTCAAGTGGTTTATTGTACTCACAGTTTTTTTCTGTTTTTGTGTAACAGAAAGAAAACAAAGCATGGAAAAAGGCTGAACATTAGGAATTATTAAAGACATGCAAATCCAAATTACAAAAACCTATCAGCTCACACCAGTCATAATGGCCATCAGCAAAAACTCTGCAAACAATAAATGCTGAAGGGGTTGTGGAGAAATGCGCACCCTCGTTTCTAAGTGGGACATGGTAAGAACCAGTAATGAAAACACAAAGGAGGTGCCTTGGTAAGGTAAATATTGAGCTACCATTCAATCAAGCATACCCACTGCTGGGCCTATCACCTGAGAGGATGAGAATCCAAAAGACACAGGGTGGCAATCCTGCACTCCAGCAATATTTACCACAGCCAACACTTGGAAGCAACAAAAATGTCTGTCAACAGAGGAAGGCACAAAGAAGAAGTGGTCCATGTACACAATGGAATATTACTCCAATAAAAAAATATATATACTTTCAATTTAGAAACCAAACGTAAGTAAGGAGACATCAGCTTTTGGGGGTTTGTCCGGGCACATTCCTCTCTAATATATAACCGAGGAACACCACTGGCAGGAAGGACCCCTTCCGTAATTCCCAGAATGGGGAAAGGAGAAATGCTGCCGCCCAATGGCCGATACCTGCAACAGCAGCTTTAAAACCTGTGCTCATGGTCACTTCATATGCACAAGTACTGGAGGGCTGTAAATGAAACCTGCCCTCAGAATGTCTTCAGGGAGGTAATGGCCAAACTATTTCAAAATGTGACACATACTTCAAGAAAACCATTTGAAGAGGTAAGCGCTACTCACAGCTTGAAAAAGAAGAGGACATGCCTGAAAGTTCAATTTCAAGGGATTATGAGATGCATGCAAATCCAACCTCAAAGAGGTGTCAGCTCACACCTGTCAGAATAAACATCAGCAGAAAAACTACAAACAATAAATGCTGAAAGGGTTGTGGACAAGGGCATACCCTCAAATTTAAGTGGAACATAACCTGGTAAGAGCCACTAATGAGAACAGAATGGAGACGCCTTTACAAGGTAAACATTTTGCTACCATATGATCCAACAGGCCCTCTCCTGGGCCTATAACCGAAGAAGACATAGTTGAAAGACACAGGCAGGCAAATGTGCATTTCAGCAGTGTTACAATAACCAAGACATGGAAGCAACCCAAAAGTCCATCAACAGGTGAGTGGACAAAGAAAAACCGGTCCACGTACAGATGGAATATTAGCCAAGGAAAACAATGACACAATGCCATTTGCATCACCGTAGATGAGTCTAGAAGTAATCACGCAACTTGTAGTAAGTCAGAAAGCGAAAGACACGTATCCTGTGATATCACTTATAGGTGTTACCTAAAAATCGATACCAGTGAAGATATTTCCACAGAGAAAGGCAATCACAGATTCATTAAACAAACTCATGGTTCACCAATGGAAAGGTGTGAGGATTGGATACATTAGGATGTCAGAGTTAACAGAGATATACAAACACAGGTGAAGTATATAATCACCAAAGACCTACGGAATACCAAGAGAAGACTACTCAACATTGTGTCATAACCTAAAATGGGAAAAGGATCCAAAGAAGAAAAGAGATAGGTATATGTGGAAAACAACCACATCTTGCACACCTAAAACAAGCAAAACATTGTAATCACACTTGCTGTGATAAACAATGAAAATTAAATTTAAAAAAAGAACAATATTTAGTGAGATATAAACTTAAGGGGCTTTTTCCTGGCCCATCCATTCTAATTTGCAGCCTAGAACAGGACTTCCATTGAGGCTCTGTTTCCCTAGTAACCAGATTTGGTTAATGAGAACTGCTGCCGCCTTGTGGCCGTTTCACACAACAGCAGCTCTAACTGCAGCTGTAATGGTTACTTGATAGTCAAAATGCTTGCAGGCCTGTAAATGACACCTGTCCTCAAAACAATCCTTCGGTCGTAAATCGAGCAAAAATCTCAAAAGACATCCATATTTCAAAACGACAATTTCAAGAGGCATATTTTATGCACATTTTATATTCTGTCTCTTTTTTTGTGATAGAAAAAGGCATGGAAAAACGCTCAACGTCAGGAATTAATAAAGCCATGCAAATCCAGTCTAGAAACACATTCCCCTCACAGCCGTCAGAAGGATCATCAGCAAAAAAGTCTACATAGTATAAATGCTGAAGGGGTTTTAGAGAACTGTGCACCCTCTAGCTGCTGATGGGATGTAACCTGGTAACAGCCAGTACAGAGAACAAAATGGAGGTGTGTTTAAAGGTAAAACTTGAGCTACTATGTGATCTGGTAGGCCCACTGATGGGCCTATCCGCTGAGTAGACCTGAATCGAAAAGACACAGGCTGGCAATCCTTCACTGCAGCAACATGTACCATAGCCAAGAGCTGGAAGAAACCAAAACGTCCATCAACAGAAAAATGCACCAAGAAGAAGTGGTCCATGTACACAATGGAATATTAGCCATGGAAAAGCATGGAACACTGCCGTTGGCACCAGCATAGAAGGATCTAGAGATAATCACCCTACCTGAAGTAAGAAAGAAAACGAAAGACAGATATCCTATTACATCACTTATAGGTGTTACCTAAAAATTGATAGCCATGAAATAATTTCCAAGAGAAGGACACTCATAGATTCAGAAAACCAAATTATGTTTAACCAAATGGAAAGGTGTAAGGAAGGTATGAATTAGGATATGGGGGTTAACAGACATGTAGTAATACATATGAAATATATAATCACAAAATACCTATGGAATGCTAAAAGAGGTGTACTCAACACTCTGTAATAACCTACACGGGAAAGGATCCAAAGATGAATAGATCAATACATTGATATAATGAACCAGATTCCGTACACCTAGAAAAAACACAGTATTTTTATCCAATTTGCTGTGATAATAAATAAAAACTAAATGTAAAAAACAAACAAGAAGTAAGGAGATATAAGCTCTTGGGAGTTTGCCGTGGCACATTCTGCTCTAATTTGCAGCTTACAAACACGATTTCCAGGAACCCTCTGTTGCCCAAAAGCCCAGAGTTGGAAATGTAGAAATGCTGCCGCCTTGTGGCCGTTTCCCACAAGAGCGGCTTTAAAACCACAGCTAACGGTCACTTAACATTCACAAGGACTCAGGACAGTAAAGGACAACTGCCCTCAAAAATTCACAACTGGCAAAATTTTCAAGGAGATAGTATGAAGAGGTAAATTTTACTCATTATTTTTCTAAAAACAAGGAAAATGGATAAAAGCTCAACAACATAAATTTTTAAACTCATGCAAATCTAGCCTACAAAAAGATTTCAACTCACACACGTCAACTACCATCAGCCAAAAGTCTACAAACAATAAATGCGGAAGGGGTTTTAGAGAACTGTGTACCCTCTAGCTGCTGGTGAGATGTAAAGTGATAAGAGCCAATAGTGAGAACAGAAAGGAGCTGTGTTTAAAAGTAAAAATTGAGCCAGCATTCCATTCAGCAGGCCCACCGCTGAGCCTCTCACCTGAAAATACCAGAGTCGAGAAGGCACAGGCTGCAACAGCTTCACTGCAGGAGTTTTCACAATAGCCAAGACACGGAAGCAACCAAAATGTCCATCAATGGATGAATGGATAAAGAAGAAGTGGTCCATGTACATAATGGAATATTAGCCATGCAAAACAGTGAAACACTGCTCGTTGAGGCACCATTTATGAGCCTAGATATAATCTCAGAACATGACGTAAGTCAGAAAGAAAAAGACATATAGTATGATATCACTTATAGGTGTTATCTAACAACTGACAAATATGATAGCATTTTCACAGAGAAAGAAACTCACAGACTTAGAGAACAAACTATTCTTATGTAAATGGAAAGGTGGGTGGTATGGAAAATTAAGATTAGGGTTACCATATGTGTACAAATACCTACTAAATACATTTATCAAAGAGACCGACCATATAGCAAGGGAGGTCAATGGAGCACTCTGCAATAATTTACATGGGAAGAGTATCTGCACATGAATATATTACGTATGTGTGTGTGTGTGTGTGTGTGTGTGTGTGTGTGTGTGTATATGTGTGTGTGTAATGTACAAATGAACCAGATTGTATACACGTAGGACAAACAATATTCTAAACATTACCTCGATTTAAAAAGACTAAAAAATCGAAAAAGAAATAATGGAATATTAACTTATGGGTTTTTTTCCTAGCACATTCCATTCTAATTTACAACCTGGGGACACGACTTCCAGAAATGTTGTGCTGCCCTAGAAACCAGTTTTGGGAACGGAGAAATGCTGCCGCCTTGTGGCCGTTTCCCCCAACAGCACCTTTAAAGCCACTAGTAGTGGTCACTAAATATTCACACTCATTACAAGCCTGTAAATGTCACCTGTTGTCAAAAAAATCCTGGGGTCAAAAATCGACGAAAAATTCAAAACAGGGCAGCCTTCCCAGAAGACCACTTCAAGTGGTTTATTGTACTCACAGTTTTTTTCTGTTTTTGTGTAACAGAAAGAAAACAAAGCATGGAAAAAGGCTGAACATTAGGAATTATTAAAGACATGCAAATCCAAATTACAAAAACCTATCAGCTCACACCAGTCATAATGGCCATCAGCAAAAACTCTGCAAACAATAAATGCTGAAGGGGTTGTGGAGAAATGCGCACCCTCGTTTCTAAGTGGGACATGGTAAGAACCAGTAATGAAAACACAAAGGAGGTGCCTTGGTAAGGTAAATATTGAGCTACCATTCAATCAAGCATACCCACTGCTGGGCCTATCACCTGAGAGGATGAGAATCCAAAAGACACAGGGTGGCAATCCTGCACTCCAGCAATATTTACCACAGCCAACACTTGGAAGCAACAAAAATGTCTGTCAACAGAGGAAGGCACAAAGAAGAAGTGGTCCATGTACACAATGGAATATTACTCCAATAAAAAAATATATATACTTTCAATTTAGAAACCAAACGTAAGTAAGGAGACATCAGCTTTTGGGGGTTTGTCCGGGCACATTCCTCTCTAATATATAACCGAGGAACACCACTGGCAGGAAGGACCCCTTCCGTAATTCCCAGAATGGGGAAAGGAGAAATGCTGCCGCCCAATGGCCGATACCTGCAACAGCAGCTTTAAAACCTGTGCTCATGGTCACTTCATATGCACAAGTACTGGAGGGCTGTAAATGAAACCTGCCCTCAGAATGTCTTCAGGGAGGTAATGGCCAAACTATTTCAAAATGTGACACATACTTCAAGAAAACCATTTGAAGAGGTAAGCGCTACTCACAGCTTGAAAAAGAAGAGGACATGCCTGAAAGTTCAATTTCAAGGGATTATGAGATGCATGCAAATCCAACCTCAAAGAGGTGTCAGCTCACACCTGTCAGAATAAACATCAGCAGAAAAACTACAAACAATAAATGCTGAAAGGGTTGTGGACAAGGGCATACCCTCAAATTTAAGTGGAACATAACCTGGTAAGAGCCACTAATGAGAACAGAATGGAGACGCCTTTACAAGGTAAACATTTTGCTACCATATGATCCAACAGGCCCTCTCCTGGGCCTATAACCGAAGAAGACATAGTTGAAAGACACAGGCAGGCAAATGTGCATTTCAGCAGTGTTACAATAACCAAGACATGGAAGCAACCCAAAAGTCCATCAACAGGTGAGTGGACAAAGAAAAACCGGTCCACGTACAGATGGAATATTAGCCAAGGAAAACAATGACACAATGCCATTTGCATCACCGTAGATGAGTCTAGAAGTAATCACGCAACTTGTAGTAAGTCAGAAAGCGAAAGACACGTATCCTGTGATATCACTTATAGGTGTTACCTAAAAATCGATACCAGTGAAGATATTTCCACAGAGAAAGGCAATCACAGATTCATTAAACAAACTCATGGTTCACCAATGGAAAGGTGTGAGGATTGGATACATTAGGATGTCAGAGTTAACAGAGATATACAAACACAGGTGAAGTATATAATCACCAAAGACCTACGGAATACCAAGAGAAGACTACTCAACATTGTGTCATAACCTAAAATGGGAAAAGGATCCAAAGAAGAAAAGAGATAGGTATATGTGGAAAACAACCACATCTTGCACACCTAAAACAAGCAAAACATTGTAATCACACTTGCTGTGATAAACAATGAAAATTAAATTTAAAAAAAGAACAATATTTAGTGAGATATAAACTTAAGGGGCTTTTTCCTGGCCCATCCATTCTAATTTGCAGCCTAGAACAGGACTTCCATTGAGGCTCTGTTTCCCTAGTAACCAGATTTGGTTAATGAGAACTGCTGCCGCCTTGTGGCCGTTTCACACAACAGCAGCTCTAACTGCAGCTGTAATGGTTACTTGATAGTCAAAATGCTTGCAGGCCTGTAAATGACACCTGTCCTCAAAACAATCCTTCGGTCGTAAATCGAGCAAAAATCTCAAAAGACATCCATATTTCAAAACGACAATTTCAAGAGGCATATTTTATGCACATTTTATATTCTGTCTCATTTTTTTGTGATAGAAAAAGGCATGGAAAAACGCTCAACGTCAGGAATTAATAAAGCCATGCAAATCCAGTCTAGAAACACATTCCCCTCACAGCCGTCAGAAGGATCATCAGCAAAAAAGTCTACATAGTATAAATGCTGAAGGGGTTTCAGAGAACTGTGTACCCTCTAGCTGCTGATGGGATGTAACCTGGTAACAGCCAGTACAGAGAACAAAATGGAGGTGTGTTTAAAGGTAAAACTTGAGCTACTATGTGATCTGGTAGGCCCACTGATGGGCCTATCCGCTGAGTAGACCTGAATCGAAAAGACACAGGCTGGCAATCCTTCACTGCAGCAACATGTACCATAGCCAAGAGCTGGAAGAAACCAAAACGTCCATCAACAGAAAAATGCACCAAGAAGAAGTGGTCCATGTACACAATGGAATATTAGCCATGGAAAAGCATGGAACACTGCCGTTGGCACCAGCATAGAAGGATCTAGAGATAATCACCCTACCTGAAGTAAGAAAGAAAACGAAAGACAGATATCCTATTACATCACTTATAGGTGTTACCTAAAAATTGATAGCCATGAAATAATTTCCAAGAGAAGGACACTCATAGATTCAGAAAACCAAATTATGTTTAACCAAATGGAAAGGTGTAAGGAAGGTATGAATTAGGATATGGGGGTTAACAGACATGTAGTAATACATATGAAATATATAATCACAAAATACCTATGGAATGCTAAAAGAGGTGTACTCAACACTCTGTAATAACCTACACGGGAAAGGATCCAAAGATGAATAGATCAATACATTGATATAATGAACCAGATTCCGTACACCTAGAAAAAACACAGTATTTTTATCCAATTTGCTGTGATAATAAATAAAAACTAAATATAAAAAACAAACAAGAAGTAAGGAGATATAAGCTCTTGGGAGTTTGCCGTGGCACATTCTGCTCTAATTTGCAGCTTACAAACACGATTTCCAGGAACCCTCTGTTGCCCAAAAGCCCAGAGTTGGAAATGTAGAAATGCTGCCGCCTTGTGGCCGTTTCCCACAAGAGCGGCTTTAAAACCACAGCTAACGGTCACTTAACATTCACAAGGACTCAGGACAGTAAAGGACAACTGCCCTCAAAAATTCACAACTGGCAAAATTTTCAAGGAGATAGTATGAAGAGGTAAATTTTACTCATTATTTTTCTAAAAACAAGGAAAATGGATAAAAGCTCAACAACATAAATTTTTAAACTCATGCAAATCTAGCCTACAAAAAGATTTCAACTCACACACGTCAACTACCATCAGCCAAAAGTCTACAAACAATAAATGCGGAAGGGGTTTTAGAGAACTGTGTACCCTCTAGCTGCTGGTGAGATGTAAAGTGATAAGAGCCAATAGTGAGAACAGAAAGGAGCTGTGTTTAAAAGTAAAAATTGAGCCAGCATTCCATTCAGCAGGCCCACCGCTGAGCCTCTCACCTGAAAATACCAGAGTCGAGAAGGCACAGGCTGCAACAGCCTCACTGCAGGAGTTTTCACAATAGCCAAGACACGGAAGCAACCAAAATGTCCATCAATGGATGAATGGATAAAGAAGAAGTGGTCCATGTACATAATGGAATATTAGCCATGCAAAACAGTGAAACACTGCTCGTTGAGGCACCATTTATGAGCCTAGATATAATCTCAGAACATGACGTAAGTCAGAAAGAAAAAGACATATAGTATGATATCACTTATAGGTGTTATCTAACAACTGACAAATATGATAGCATTTTCACAGAGAAAGAAACTCACAGACTTAGAGAACAAACTATTCTTATGTAAATGGAAAGGTGGGTGGTATGGAAAATTAAGATTAGGGTTACCATATGTGTACAAATACCTACTAAATACATTTATCAAAGAGACCGACCATATAGCAAGGGAGGTCAATGGAGCACTCTGCAATAATTTACATGGGAAGAGTATCTGCACATGAATATATTACGTATGTGTGTGTGTGTGTGTGTGTGTGTGTATATGTGTGTGTGTAATGTACAAATGAACCAGATTGTATACACGTAGGACAAACAATATTCTAAACATTACCTCGATTTAAAAAGACTAAAAAATCGAAAAAGAAATAATGGAATATTAACTTATGGGTTTTTTTCCTAGCACATTCCATTCTAATTTACAACCTGGGAACGCGACTTCCAGAAATGTTGTGCTGCCCTAGAAACCAGTTTTGGGAACGGAGAAATGCTGCCGCCTTGTGGCCGTTTCCCCCAACAGCACCTTTAAAGCCACTAGTAGTGGTCACTAAATATTCACACTCATTACAAGCCTGTAAATGTCACCTGTTGTCAAAAAAATCCTGGGGTCAAAAATCGACGAAAAATTCAAAACAGGGCAGCCTTCCCAGAAGACCACTTCAAGTGGTTTATTGTACTCACAGTTTTTTTCTGTTTTTGTGTAACAGAAAGAAAACAAAGCATGGAAAAAGGCTGAACATTAGGAATTATTAAAGACATGCAAATCCAAATTACAAAAACCTATCAGCTCACACCAGTCATAATGGCCATCAGCAAAAACTCTGCAAACAATAAATGCTGAAGGGGTTGTGGAGAAATGCGCACCCTCGTTTCTAAGTGGGACATGGTAAGAACCAGTAATGAAAACACAAAGGAGGTGCCTTGGTAAGGTAAATATTGAGCTACCATTCAATCAAGCATACCCACTGCTGGGCCTATCACCTGAGAGGATGAGAATCCAAAAGACACAGGGTGGCAATCCTGCACTCCAGCAATATTTACCACAGCCAACACTTGGAAGCAACAAAAATGTCTGTCAACAGAGGAAGGCACAAAGAAGAAGTGGTCCATGTACACAATGGAATATTACTCCAATAAAAAAATATATATACTTTCAATTTAGAAACCAAACGTAAGTAAGGAGACATCAGCTTTTGGGGGTTTGTCCGGGCACATTCCTCTCTAATATATAACCGAGGAACACCACTGGCAGGAAGGACCCCTTCCGTAATTCCCAGAATGGGGAAAGGAGAAATGCTGCCGCCCAATGGCCGATACCTGCAACAGCAGCTTTAAAACCTGTGCTCATGGTCACTTCATATGCACAAGTACTGGAGGGCTGTAAATGAAACCTGCCCTCAGAATGTCTTCAGGGAGGTAATGGCCAAACTATTTCAAAATGTGACACATACTTCAAGAAAACCATTTGAAGAGGTAAGCGCTACTCACAGCTTGAAAAAGAAGAGGACATGCCTGAAAGTTCAATTTCAAGGGATTATGAGATGCATGCAAATCCAACCTCAAAGAGGTGTCAGCTCACACCTGTCAGAATAAACATCAGCAGAAAAACTACAAACAATAAATGCTGAAAGGGTTGTGGACAAGGGCATACCCTCAAATTTAAGTGGAACATAACCTGGTAAGAGCCACTAATGAGAACAGAATGGAGACGCCTTTACAAGGTAAACATTTTGCTACCATATGATCCAACAGGCCCTCTCCTGGGCCTATAACCGAAGAAGACATAGTTGAAAGACACAGGCAGGCAAATGTGCATTTCAGCAGTGTTACAATAACCAAGACATGGAAGCAACCCAAAAGTCCATCAACAGGTGAGTGGACAAAGAAAAACCGGTCCACGTACAGATGGAATATTAGCCAAGGAAAACAATGACACAATGCCATTTGCATCACCGTAGATGAGTCTAGAAGTAATCACGCAACTTGTAGTAAGTCAGAAAGCGAAAGACACGTATCCTGTGATATCACTTATAGGTGTTACCTAAAAATCGATACCAGTGAAGATATTTCCACAGAGAAAGGCAATCACAGATTCATTAAACAAACTCATGGTTCACCAATGGAAAGGTGTGAGGATTGGATACATTAGGATGTCAGAGTTAACAGAGATATACAAACACAGGTGAAGTATATAATCACCAAAGACCTACGGAATACCAAGAGAAGACTACTCAACATTGTGTCATAACCTAAAATGGGAAAAGGATCCAAAGAAGAAAAGAGATAGGTATATGTGGAAAACAACCACATCTTGCACACCTAAAACAAGCAAAACATTGTAATCACACTTGCTGTGATAAACAATGAAAATTAAATTTAAAAAAAGAACAATATTTAGTGAGATATAAACTTAAGGGGCTTTTTCCTGGCCCATCCATTCTAATTTGCAGCCTAGAACAGGACTTCCATTGAGGCTCTGTTTCCCTAGTAACCAGATTTGGTTAATGAGAACTGCTGCCGCCTTGTGGCCGTTTCACACAACAGCAGCTCTAACTGCAGCTGTAATGGTTACTTGATAGTCAAAATGCTTGCAGGCCTGTAAATGACACCTGTCCTCAAAACAATCCTTCGGTCGTAAATCGAGCAAAAATCTCAAAAGACATCCATATTTCAAAACGACAATTTCAAGAGGCATATTTTATGCACATTTTATATTCTGTCTCATTTTTTTGTGATAGAAAAAGGCATGGAAAAACGCTCAACGTCAGGAATTAATAAAGCCATGCAAATCCAGTCTAGAAACACATTCCCCTCACAGCCGTCAGAAGGATCATCAGCAAAAAAGTCTACATAGTATAAATGCTGAAGGGGTTTCAGAGAACTGTGTACCCTCTAGCTGCTGATGGGATGTAACCTGGTAACAGCCAGTACAGAGAACAAAATGGAGGTGTGTTTAAAGGTAAAACTTGAGCTACTATGTGATCTGGTAGGCCCACTGATGGGCCTATCCGCTGAGTAGACCTGAATCGAAAAGACACAGGCTGGCAATCCTTCACTGCAGCAACATGTACCATAGCCAAGAGCTGGAAGAAACCAAAACGTCCATCAACAGAAAAATGCACCAAGAAGAAGTGGTCCATGTACACAATGGAATATTAGCCATGGAAAAGCATGGAACACTGCCGTTGGCACCAGCATAGAAGGATCTAGAGATAATCACCCTACCTGAAGTAAGAAAGAAAACGAAAGACAGATATCCTATTACATCACTTATAGGTGTTACCTAAAAATTGATAGCCATGAAATAATTTCCAAGAGAAGGACACTCATAGATTCAGAAAACCAAATTATGTTTAACCAAATGGAAAGGTGTAAGGAAGGTATGAATTAGGATATGGGGGTTAACAGACATGTAGTAATACATATGAAATATATAATCACAAAATACCTATGGAATGCTAAAAGAGGTGTACTCAACACTCTGTAATAACCTACACGGGAAAGGATCCAAAGATGAATAGATCAATACATTGATATAATGAACCAGATTCCGTACACCTAGAAAAAACACAGTATTTTTATCCAATTTGCTGTGATAATAAATAAAAACTAAATATAAAAAACAAACAAGAAGTAAGGAGATATAAGCTCTTGGGAGTTTGCCGTGGCACATTCTGCTCTAATTTGCAGCTTACAAACACGATTTCCAGGAACCCTCTGTTGCCCAAAAGCCCAGAGTTGGAAATGTAGAAATGCTGCCGCCTTGTGGCCGTTTCCCACAAGAGCGGCTTTAAAACCACAGCTAACGGTCACTTAACATTCACAAGGACTCAGGACAGTAAAGGACAACTGCCCTCAAAAATTCACAACTGGCAAAATTTTCAAGGAGATAGTATGAAGAGGTAAATTTTACTCATTATTTTTCTAAAAACAAGGAAAATGGATAAAAGCTCAACAACATAAATTTTTAAACTCATGCAAATCTAGCCTACAAAAAGATTTCAACTCACACACGTCAACTACCATCAGCCAAAAGTCTACAAACAATAAATGCGGAAGGGGTTTTAGAGAACTGTGTACCCTCTAGCTGCTGGTGAGATGTAAAGTGATAAGAGCCAATAGTGAGAACAGAAAGGAGCTGTGTTTAAAAGTAAAAATTGAGCCAGCATTCCATTCAGCAGGCCCACCGCTGAGCCTCTCACCTGAAAATACCAGAGTCGAGAAGGCACAGGCTGCAACAGCTTCACTGCAGGAGTTTTCACAATAGCCAAGACACGGAAGCAACCAAAATGTCCATCAATGGATGAATGGATAAAGAAGAAGTGGTCCATGTACATAATGGAATATTAGCCATGCAAAACAGTGAAACACTGCTCGTTGAGGCACCATTTATGAGCCTAGATATAATCTCAGAACATGACGTAAGTCAGAAAGAAAAAGACATATAGTATGATATCACTTATAGGTGTTATCTAACAACTGACAAATATGATAGCATTTTCACAGAGAAAGAAACTCACAGACTTAGAGAACAAACTATTCTTATGTAAATGGAAAGGTGGGTGGTATGGAAAATTAAGATTAGGGTTACCATATGTGTACAAATACCTACTAAATACATTTATCAAAGAGACCGACCATATAGCAAGGGAGGTCAATGGAGCACTCTGCAATAATTTACATGGGAAGAGTATCTGCACATGAATATATTACGTATGTGTGTGTGTGTGTGTGTGTGTGTGTATATGTGTGTGTGTAATGTACAAATGAACCAGATTGTATACACGTAGGACAAACAATATTCTAAACATTACCTCGATTTAAAAAGACTAAAAAATCGAAAAAGAAATAATGGAATATTAACTTATGGGTTTTTTTCCTAGCACATTCCATTCTAATTTACAACCTGGGAACGCGACTTCCAGAAATGTTGTGCTGCCCTAGAAACCAGTTTTGGGAACGGAGAAATGCTGCCGCCTTGTGGCCGTTTCCCCCAACAGCACCTTTAAAGCCACTAGTAGTGGTCACTAAATATTCACACTCATTACAAGCCTGTAAATGTCACCTGTTGTCAAAAAAATCCTGGGGTCAAAAATCGACGAAAAATTCAAAACAGGGCAGCCTTCCCAGAAGACCACTTCAAGTGGTTTATTGTACTCACAGTTTTTTTCTGTTTTTGTGTAACAGAAAGAAAACAAAGCATGGAAAAAGGCTGAACATTAGGAATTATTAAAGACATGCAAATCCAAATTACAAAAACCTATCAGCTCACACCAGTCATAATGGCCATCAGCAAAAACTCTGCAAACAATAAATGCTGAAGGGGTTGTGGAGAAATGCGCACCCTCGTTTCTAAGTGGGACATGGTAAGAACCAGTAATGAAAACACAAAGGAGGTGCCTTGGTAAGGTAAATATTGAGCTACCATTCAATCAAGCATACCCACTGCTGGGCCTATCACCTGAGAGGATGAGAATCCAAAAGACACAGGGTGGCAATCCTGCACTCCAGCAATATTTACCACAGCCAACACTTGGAAGCAACAAAAATGTCTGTCAACAGAGGAAGGCACAAAGAAGAAGTGGTCCATGTACACAATGGAATATTACTCCAATAAAAAAATATATATACTTTCAATTTAGAAACCAAACGTAAGTAAGGAGACATCAGCTTTTGGGGGTTTGTCCGGGCACATTCCTCTCTAATATATAACCGAGGAACACCACTGGCAGGAAGGACCCCTTCCGTAATTCCCAGAATGGGGAAAGGAGAAATGCTGCCGCCCAATGGCCGATACCTGCAACAGCAGCTTTAAAACCTGTGCTCATGGTCACTTCATATGCACAAGTACTGGAGGGCTGTAAATGAAACCTGCCCTCAGAATGTCTTCAGGGAGGTAATGGCCAAACTATTTCAAAATGTGACACATACTTCAAGAAAACCATTTGAAGAGGTAAGCGCTACTCACAGCTTGAAAAAGAAGAGGACATGCCTGAAAGTTCAATTTCAAGGGATTATGAGATGCATGCAAATCCAACCTCAAAGAGGTGTCAGCTCACACCTGTCAGAATAAACATCAGCAGAAAAACTACAAACAATAAATGCTGAAAGGGTTGTGGACAAGGGCATACCCTCAAATTTAAGTGGAACATAACCTGGTAAGAGCCACTAATGAGAACAGAATGGAGACGCCTTTACAAGGTAAACATTTTGCTACCATATGATCCAACAGGCCCTCTCCTGGGCCTATAACCGAAGAAGACATAGTTGAAAGACACAGGCAGGCAAATGTGCATTTCAGCAGTGTTACAATAACCAAGACATGGAAGCAACCCAAAAGTCCATCAACAGGTGAGTGGACAAAGAAAAACCGGTCCACGTACAGATGGAATATTAGCCAAGGAAAACAATGACACAATGCCATTTGCATCACCGTAGATGAGTCTAGAAGTAATCACGCAACTTGTAGTAAGTCAGAAAGCGAAAGACACGTATCCTGTGATATCACTTATAGGTGTTACCTAAAAATCGATACCAGTGAAGATATTTCCACAGAGAAAGGCAATCACAGATTCATTAAACAAACTCATGGTTCACCAATGGAAAGGTGTGAGGATTGGATACATTAGGATGTCAGAGTTAACAGAGATATACAAACACAGGTGAAGTATATAATCACCAAAGACCTACGGAATACCAAGAGAAGACTACTCAACATTGTGTCATAACCTAAAATGGGAAAAGGATCCAAAGAAGAAAAGAGATAGGTATATGTGGAAAACAACCACATCTTGCACACCTAAAACAAGCAAAACATTGTAATCACACTTGCTGTGATAAACAATGAAAATTAAATTTAAAAAAAGAACAATATTTAGTGAGATATAAACTTAAGGGGCTTTTTCCTGGCCCATCCATTCTAATTTGCAGCCTAGAACAGGACTTCCATTGAGGCTCTGTTTCCCTAGTAACCAGATTTGGTTAATGAGAACTGCTGCCGCCTTGTGGCCGTTTCACACAACAGCAGCTCTAACTGCAGCTGTAATGGTTACTTGATAGTCAAAATGCTTGCAGGCCTGTAAATGACACCTGTCCTCAAAACAATCCTTCGGTCGTAAATCGAGCAAAAATCTCAAAAGACATCCATATTTCAAAACGACAATTTCAAGAGGCATATTTTATGCACATTTTATATTCTGTCTCTTTTTTTGTGATAGAAAAAGGCATGGAAAAACGCTCAACGTCAGGAATTAATAAAGCCATGCAAATCCAGTCTAGAAACACATTCCCCTCACAGCCGTCAGAAGGATCATCAGCAAAAAAGTCTACATAGTATAAATGCTGAAGGGGTTTTAGAGAACTGTGCACCCTCTAGCTGCTGATGGGATGTAACCTGGTAACAGCCAGTACAGAGAACAAAATGGAGGTGTGTTTAAAGGTAAAACTTGAGCTACTATGTGATCTGGTAGGCCCACTGATGGGCCTATCCGCTGAGTAGACCTGAATCGAAAAGACACAGGCTGGCAATCCTTCACTGCAGCAACATGTACCATAGCCAAGAGCTGGAAGAAACCAAAACGTCCATCAACAGAAAAATGCACCAAGAAGAAGTGGTCCATGTACACAATGGAATATTAGCCATGGAAAAGCATGGAACACTGCCGTTGGCACCAGCATAGAAGGATCTAGAGATAATCACCCTACCTGAAGTAAGAAAGAAAACGAAAGACAGATATCCTATTACATCACTTATAGGTGTTACCTAAAAATTGATAGCCATGAAATAATTTCCAAGAGAAGGACACTCATAGATTCAGAAAACCAAATTATGTTTAACCAAATGGAAAGGTGTAAGGAAGGTATGAATTAGGATATGGGGGTTAACAGACATGTAGTAATACATATGAAATATATAATCACAAAATACCTATGGAATGCTAAAAGAGGTGTACTCAACACTCTGTAATAACCTACACGGGAAAGGATCCAAAGATGAATAGATCAATACATTGATATAATGAACCAGATTCCGTACACCTAGAAAAAACACAGTATTTTTATCCAATTTGCTGTGATAATAAATAAAAACTAAATATAAAAAACAAACAAGAAGTAAGGAGATATAAGCTCTTGGGAGTTTGCCGTGGCACATTCTGCTCTAATTTGCAGCTTACAAACACGATTTCCAGGAACCCTCTGTTGCCCAAAAGCCCAGAGTTGGAAATGTAGAAATGCTGCCGCCTTGTGGCCGTTTCCCACAAGAGCGGCTTTAAAACCACAGCTAACGGTCACTTAACATTCACAAGGACTCAGGACAGTAAAGGACAACTGCCCTCAAAAATTCACAACTGGCAAAATTTTCAAGGAGATAGTATGAAGAGGTAAATTTTACTCATTATTTTTCTAAAAACAAGGAAAATGGATAAAAGCTCAACAACATAAATTTTTAAACTCATGCAAATCTAGCCTACAAAAAGATTTCAACTCACACACGTCAACTACCATCAGCCAAAAGTCTACAAACAATAAATGCGGAAGGGGTTTTAGAGAACTGTGTACCCTCTAGCTGCTGGTGAGATGTAAAGTGATAAGAGCCAATAGTGAGAACAGAAAGGAGCTGTGTTTAAAAGTAAAAATTGAGCCAGCATTCCATTCAGCAGGCCCACCGCTGAGCCTCTCACCTGAAAATACCAGAGTCGAGAAGGCACAGGCTGCAACAGCTTCACTGCAGGAGTTTTCACAATAGCCAAGACACGGAAGCAACCAAAATGTCCATCAATGGATGAATGGATAAAGAAGAAGTGGTCCATGTACATAATGGAATATTAGCCATGCAAAACAGTGAAACACTGCTCGTTGAGGCACCATTTATGAGCCTAGATATAATCTCAGAACATGACGTAAGTCAGAAAGAAAAAGACATATAGTATGATATCACTTATAGGTGTTATCTAACAACTGACAAATATGATAGCATTTTCACAGAGAAAGAAACTCACAGACTTAGAGAACAAACTATTCTTATGTAAATGGAAAGGTGGGTGGTATGGAAAATTAAGATTAGGGTTACCATATGTGTACAAATACCTACTAAATACATTTATCAAAGAGACCGACCATATAGCAAGGGAGGTCAATGGAGCACTCTGCAATAATTTACATGGGAAGAGTATCTGCACATGAATATATTACGTATGTGTGTGTGTGTGTGTGTGTGTGTGTATATGTGTGTGTGTAATGTACAAATGAACCAGATTGTATACACGTAGGACAAACAATATTCTAAACATTACCTCGATTTAAAAAGACTAAAAAATCGAAAAAGAAATAATGGAATATTAACTTATGGGTTTTTTTCCTAGCACATTCCATTCTAATTTACAACCTGGGAACGCGACTTCCAGAAATGTTGTGCTGCCCTAGAAACCAGTTTTGGGAACGGAGAAATGCTGCCGCCTTGTGGCCGTTTCCCCCAACAGCACCTTTAAAGCCACTAGTAGTGGTCACTAAATATTCACACTCATTACAAGCCTGTAAATGTCACCTGTTGTCAAAAAAATCCTGGGGTCAAAAATCGACGAAAAATTCAAAACAGGGCAGCCTTCCCAGAAGACCACTTCAAGTGGTTTATTGTACTCACAGTTTTTTTCTGTTTTTGTGTAACAGAAAGAAAACAAAGCATGGAAAAAGGCTGAACATTAGGAATTATTAAAGACATGCAAATCCAAATTACAAAAACCTATCAGCTCACACCAGTCATAATGGCCATCAGCAAAAACTCTGCAAACAATAAATGCTGAAGGGGTTGTGGAGAAATGCGCACCCTCGTTTCTAAGTGGGACATGGTAAGAACCAGTAATGAAAACACAAAGGAGGTGCCTTGGTAAGGTAAATATTGAGCTACCATTCAATCAAGCATACCCACTGCTGGGCCTATCACCTGAGAGGATGAGAATCCAAAAGACACAGGGTGGCAATCCTGCACTCCAGCAATATTTACCACAGCCAACACTTGGAAGCAACAAAAATGTCTGTCAACAGAGGAAGGCACAAAGAAGAAGTGGTCCATGTACACAATGGAATATTACTCCAATAAAAAAATATATATACTTTCAATTTAGAAACCAAACGTAAGTAAGGAGACATCAGCTTTTGGGGGTTTGTCCGGGCACATTCCTCTCTAATATATAACCGAGGAACACCACTGGCAGGAAGGACCCCTTCCGTAATTCCCAGAATGGGGAAAGGAGAAATGCTGCCGCCCAATGGCCGATACCTGCAACAGCAGCTTTAAAACCTGTGCTCATGGTCACTTCATATGCACAAGTACTGGAGGGCTGTAAATGAAACCTGCCCTCAGAATGTCTTCAGGGAGGTAATGGCCAAACTATTTCAAAATGTGACACATACTTCAAGAAAACCATTTGAAGAGGTAAGCGCTACTCACAGCTTGAAAAAGAAGAGGACATGCCTGAAAGTTCAATTTCAAGGGATTATGAGATGCATGCAAATCCAACCTCAAAGAGGTGTCAGCTCACACCTGTCAGAATAAACATCAGCAGAAAAACTACAAACAATAAATGCTGAAAGGGTTGTGGACAAGGGCATACCCTCAAATTTAAGTGGAACATAACCTGGTAAGAGCCACTAATGAGAACAGAATGGAGACGCCTTTACAAGGTAAACATTTTGCTACCATATGATCCAACAGGCCCTCTCCTGGGCCTATAACCGAAGAAGACATAGTTGAAAGACACAGGCAGGCAAATGTGCATTTCAGCAGTGTTACAATAACCAAGACATGGAAGCAACCCAAAAGTCCATCAACAGGTGAGTGGACAAAGAAAAACCGGTCCACGTACAGATGGAATATTAGCCAAGGAAAACAATGACACAATGCCATTTGCATCACCGTAGATGAGTCTAGAAGTAATCACGCAACTTGTAGTAAGTCAGAAAGCGAAAGACACGTATCCTGTGATATCACTTATAGGTGTTACCTAAAAATTGATACCAGTGAAGATATTTCCACAGAGAAAGGCAATCACAGATTCATTAAACAAACTCATGGTTCACCAATGGAAAGGTGTGAGGATTGGATACATTAGGATGTCAGAGTTAACAGAGATATACAAACACAGGTGAAGTATATAATCACCAAAGACCTACGGAATACCAAGAGAAGACTACTCAACATTGTGTCATAACCTAAAATGGGAAAAGGATCCAAAGAAGAAAAGAGATAGGTATATGTGGAAAACAACCACATCTTGCACACCTAAAACAAGCAAAACATTGTAATCACACTTGCTGTGATAAACAATGAAAATTAAATTTAAAAAAAGAACAATATTTAGTGAGATATAAACTTAAGGGGCTTTTTCCTGGCCCATCCATTCTAATTTGCAGCCTAGAACAGGACTTCCATTGAGGCTCTGTTTCCCTAGTAACCAGATTTGGTTAATGAGAACTGCTGCCGCCTTGTGGCCGTTTCACACAACAGCAGCTCTAACTGCAGCTGTAATGGTTACTTGATAGTCAAAATGCTTGCAGGCCTGTAAATGACACCTGTCCTCAAAACAATCCTTCGGTCGTAAATCGAGCAAAAATCTCAAAAGACATCCATATTTCAAAACGACAATTTCAAGAGGCATATTTTATGCACATTTTATATTCTGTCTCTTTTTTTGTGATAGAAAAAGGCATGGAAAAACGCTCAACGTCAGGAATTAATAAAGCCATGCAAATCCAGTCTAGAAACACATTCCCCTCACAGCCGTCAGAAGGATCATCAGCAAAAAAGTCTACATAGTATAAATGCTGAAGGGGTTTTAGAGAACTGTGCACCCTCTAGCTGCTGATGGGATGTAACCTGGTAACAGCCAGTACAGAGAACAAAATGGAGGTGTGTTTAAAGGTAAAACTTGAGCTACTATGTGATCTGGTAGGCCCACTGATGGGCCTATCCGCTGAGTAGACCTGAATCGAAAAGACACAGGCTGGCAATCCTTCACTGCAGCAACATGTACCATAGCCAAGAGCTGGAAGAAACCAAAACGTCCATCAACAGAAAAATGCACCAAGAAGAAGTGGTCCATGTACACAATGGAATATTAGCCATGGAAAAGCATGGAACACTGCCGTTGGCACCAGCATAGAAGGATCTAGAGATAATCACCCTACCTGAAGTAAGAAAGAAAACGAAAGACAGATATCCTATTACATCACTTATAGGTGTTACCTAAAAATTGATAGCCATGAAATAATTTCCAAGAGAAGGACACTCATAGATTCAGAAAACCAAATTATGTTTAACCAAATGGAAAGGTGTAAGGAAGGTATGAATTAGGATATGGGGGTTAACAGACATGTAGTAATACATATGAAATATATAATCACAAAATACCTATGGAATGCTAAAAGAGGTGTACTCAACACTCTGTAATAACCTACACGGGAAAGGATCCAAAGATGAATAGATCAATACATTGATATAATGAACCAGATTCCGTACACCTAGAAAAAACACAGTATTTTTATCCAATTTGCTGTGATAATAAATAAAAACTAAATGTAAAAAACAAACAAGAAGTAAGGAGATATAAGCTCTTGGGAGTTTGCCGTGGCACATTCTGCTCTAATTTGCAGCTTACAAACACGATTTCCAGGAACCCTCTGTTGCCCAAAAGCCCAGAGTTGGAAATGTAGAAATGCTGCCGCCTTGTGGCCGTTTCCCACAAGAGCGGCTTTAAAACCACAGCTAACGGTCACTTAACATTCACAAGGACTCAGGACAGTAAAGGACAACTGCCCTCAAAAATTCACAACTGGCAAAATTTTCAAGGAGATAGTATGAAGAGGTAAATTTTACTCATTATTTTTCTAAAAACAAGGAAAATGGATAAAAGCTCAACAACATAAATTTTTAAACTCATGCAAATCTAGCCTACAAAAAGATTTCAACTCACACACGTCAACTACCATCAGCCAAAAGTCTACAAACAATAAATGCGGAAGGGGTTTTAGAGAACTGTGTACCCTCTAGCTGCTGGTGAGATGTAAAGTGATAAGAGCCAATAGTGAGAACAGAAAGGAGCTGTGTTTAAAAGTAAAAATTGAGCCAGCATTCCATTCAGCAGGCCCACCGCTGAGCCTCTCACCTGAAAATACCAGAGTCGAGAAGGCACAGGCTGCAACAGCTTCACTGCAGGAGTTTTCACAATAGCCAAGACACGGAAGCAACCAAAATGTCCATCAATGGATGAATGGATAAAGAAGAAGTGGTCCATGTACATAATGGAATATTAGCCATGCAAAACAGTGAAACACTGCTCGTTGAGGCACCATTTATGAGCCTAGATATAATCTCAGAACATGACGTAAGTCAGAAAGAAAAAGACATATAGTATGATATCACTTATAGGTGTTATCTAACAACTGACAAATATGATAGCATTTTCACAGAGAAAGAAACTCACAGACTTAGAGAACAAACTATTCTTATGTAAATGGAAAGGTGGGTGGTATGGAAAATTAAGATTAGGGTTACCATATGTGTACAAATACCTACTAAATACATTTATCAAAGAGACCGACCATATAGCAAGGGAGGTCAATGGAGCACTCTGCAATAATTTACATGGGAAGAGTATCTGCACATGAATATATTACGTATGTGTGTGTGTGTGTGTGTGTGTGTGTGTGTGTGTATATATGTGTGTGTGTAATGTACAAATGAACCAGATTGTATACACGTAGGACAAACAATATTCTAAACATTACCTCGATTTAAAAAGACTAAAAAATCGAAAAAGAAATAATGGAATATTAACTTATGGGTTTTTTTCCTAGCACATTCCATTCTAATTTGCAACCTGGGAACGCGACTTCCAGAAATGTTGTGCTGCCCTAGAAACCAGTTTTGGGAACGGAGAAATGCTGCCGCCTTGTGGCCGTTTCCCCCAACAGCACCTTTAAAGCCAGTAGTAGTGGTCACTAAATATTCACACTCATTACAAGCCTGTAAATGTCACCTGTTGTCAAAAAAATCCTGGGGTCAAAAATCGACGAAAAATTCAAAACAGGGCAGCCTTCCCAGAAGACCACTTCAAGTGGTTTATTGTACTCACAGTTTTTTTCTGTTTTTGTGTAACAGAAAGAAAACAAAGCATGGAAAAAGGCTGAACATTAGGAATTATTAAAGACATGCAAATCCAAATTACAAAAACCTATCAGCTCACACCAGTCATAATGGCCATCAGCAAAAACTCTGCAAACAATAAATGCTGAAGGGGTTGTGGAGAAATGCGCACCCTCGTTTCTAAGTGGGACATGGTAAGAACCAGTAATGAAAACACAAAGGAGGTGCCTTGGTAAGGTAAATATTGAGCTACCATTCAATCAAGCATACCCACTGCTGGGCCTATCACCTGAGAGGATGAGAATCCAAAAGACACAGGGTGGCAATCCTGCACTCCAGCAATATTTACCACAGCCAACACTTGGAAGCAACAAAAATGTCTGTCAACAGAGGAAGGCACAAAGAAGAAGTGGTCCATGTACACAATGGAATATTACTCCAATAAAAAAATATATATACTTTCAATTTAGAAACCAAACGTAAGTAAGGAGACATCAGCTTTTGGGGGTTTGTCCGGGCACATTCCTCTCTAATATATAACCGAGGAACACCACTGGCAGGAAGGACCCCTTCCGTAATTCCCAGAATGGGGAAAGGAGAAATGCTGCCGCCCAATGGCCGATACCTGCCACAGCAGCTTTAAAACCTGTGCTCATGGTCACTTCATATGCACAAGTACTGGAGGGCTGTAAATGAAACCTGCCCTCAGAATGTCTTCAGGGAGGTAATGGCCAAACTATTTCAAAATGTGACACATACTTCAAGAAAACCATTTGAAGAGGTAAGCGCTACTCACAGCTTGAAAAAGAAGAGGACATGCCTGAAAGTTCAATTTCAAGGGATTATGAGATGCATGCAAATCCAACCTCAAAGAGGTGTCAGCTCACACCTGTCAGAATAAACATCAGCAGAAAAACTACAAACAATAAATGCTGAAAGGGTTGTGGACAAGGGCATACCCTCAAATTTAAGTGGAACATAACCTGGTAAGAGCCACTAATGAGAACAGAATGGAGACGCCTTTACAAGGTAAACATTTTGCTACCATATGATCCAACAGGCCCTCTCCTGGGCCTATAACCGAAGAAGACATAGTTGAAAGACACAGGCAGGCAAATGTGCATTTCAGCAGTGTTACAATAACCAAGACATGGAAGCAACCCAAAAGTCCATCAACAGGTGAGTGGACAAAGAAAAACCGGTCCACGTACAGATGGAATATTAGCCAAGGAAAACAATGACACAATGCCATTTGCATCACCGTAGATGAGTCTAGAAGTAATCACGCAACTTGTAGTAAGTCAGAAAGCGAAAGACACGTATCCTGTGATATCACTTATAGGTGTTACCTAAAAATCGATACCAGTGAAGATATTTCCACAGAGAAAGGCAATCACAGATTCATTAAACAAACTCATGGTTCACCAATGGAAAGGTGTGAGGATTGGATACATTAGGATGTCAGAGTTAACAGAGATATACAAACACAGGTGAAGTATATAATCACCAAAGACCTACGGAATACCAAGAGAAGACTACTCAACATTGTGTCATAACCTAAAATGGGAAAAGGATCCAAAGAAGAAAAGAGATAGGTATATGTGGAAAACAACCACATCTTGCACACCTAAAACAAGCAAAACATTGTAATCACACTTGCTGTGATAAACAATGAAAATTAAATTGAAAAAAAGAACAATATTTAGTGAGATATAAACTTAAGGGGCTTTTTCCTGGCCCATCCATTCTAATTTGCAGCCTAGAACAGGACTTCCATTGAGGCTCTGTTTCCCTAGTAACCAGATTTGGTTAATGAGAACTGCTGCCGCCTTGTGGCCGTTTCACACAACAGCAGCTCTAACTGCAGCTGTAATGGTTACTTGATAGTCAAAATACTTGCAGGCCTGTAAATGACACCTGTCCTCAAAACAATCCTTCGGTCGTAAATCGAGCAAAAATCTCAAAAGACATCCATATTTCAAAACGACAATTTCAAGAGGCATATTTTATGCACATTTTATATTCTGTCTCTTTTTTTTGTGATAGAAAAAGGCATGGAAAAACGCTCAACGTCAGGAATTAATAAAGCCATGCAAATCCAGTCTAGAAACACATTCACCTCACAGCCGTCAGAAGGATCATCAGCAAAAAAGTCTACATAGTATAAATGCTGAAGGGGTTTCAGAGAACTGTGTACCCTCTAGCTGCTGATGGGATGTAACCTGGTAACAGCCAGTACAGAGAACAAAATGGAGGTGTGTTTAAAGGTAAAACTTGAGCTACTATGTGATCTGGTAGGCCCACTGATGGGCCTATCCGCTGAGTAGACCTGAATCGAAAAGACAAAGGCTGGCAATCCTTCACTGCAGCAACATGTACCATAGCCAAGAGCTGGAAGAAACCAAAACGTCCATCAACAGAAAAATGCACCAAGAAGAAGTGGTCCATGTACACAATGGAATATTAGCCATGGAAAAGCATGGAACACTGCCGTTGGCACCAGCATAGAAGGATCTAGAGATAATCACCCTACCTGAAGTAAGAAAGAAAACGAAAGACAGATATCCTATTACATCACTTATAGGTGTTACCTAAAAATTGATAGCCATGAAATAATTTCCAAGAGAAGGACACTCATAGATTCAGAAAACCAAATTATGTTTAACCAAATGGAAAGGTGTAAGGAAGGTATGAATTAGGATATGGGGGTTAACAGACATGTAGTAATACATATGAAATATATAATCACAAAATACCTATGGAG
Organism: Lagenorhynchus albirostris; assembly: GCF_949774975.1. Classification (NCBI taxonomy): domain Eukaryota; kingdom Metazoa; phylum Chordata; class Mammalia; order Artiodactyla; family Delphinidae; genus Lagenorhynchus; species Lagenorhynchus albirostris. The sequence goes on along the minus strand of NW_026783320.1, from coordinate 856,488 downwards.
TGCTAAAAGAGGTGTACTCAACACTCTGTAATAACCTACACGGGAAAGGATCCAAAGATGAATAGATCAATACATTGATATAATGAACCAGATTCCGTACACCTAGAAAAAACACAGTATTTTTATCCAATTTGCTGTGATAATAAATAAAAACTAAATGTAAAAAACAAACAAGAAGTAAGGAGATATAAGCTCTTGGGAGTTTGCCGTGGCACATTCTGCTCTAATTTGCAGCTTACAAACACGATTTCCAGGAACCCTCTGTTGCCCAAAAGCCCAGAGTTGGAAATGTAGAAATGCTGCCGCCTTGTGGCCGTTTCCCACAAGAGCGGCTTTAAAACCACAGCTAACGGTCACTTAACATTCACAAGGACTCAGGACAGTAAAGGACAACTGCCCTCAAAAATTCACAACTGGCAAAATTTTCAAGGAGATAGTATGAAGAGGTAAATTTTACTCATTATTTTTCTAAAAACAAGGAAAATGGATAAAAGCTCAACAACATAAATTTTTAAACTCATGCAAATCTAGCCTACAAAAAGATTTCAACTCACACACGTCAACTACCATCAGCCAAAAGTCTACAAACAATAAATGCGGAAGGGGTTTTAGAGAAATGTGTACCCTCTAGCTGCTGGTGAGATGTAAAGTGATAAGAGCCAATAGTGAGAACAGAAAGGAGCTGTGTTTAAAAGTAAAAATTGAGCCAGCATTCCATTCAGCAGGCCCACCGCTGAGCCTCTCACCTGAAAATACCAGAGTCGAGAAGGCACAGGCTGCAACAGCTTCACTGCAGGAGTTTTCACAATAGCCAAGACACGGAAGCAACCAAAATGTCCATCAATGGATGAATGGATAAAGAAGAAGTGGTCCATGTACATAATGGAATATTAGCCATGCAAAACAGTGAAACACTGCTCGTTGAGGCACCATTTATGAGCCTAGATATAATCTCAGAACATGACGTAAGTCAGAAAGAAAAAGACATATAGTATGATATCACTTATAGGTGTTATCTAACAACTGACAAATATGATAGCATTTTCACAGAGAAAGAAACTCACAGACTTAGAGAACAAACTATTCTTATGTAAATGGAAAGGTGGGTGGTATGGAAAATTAAGATTAGGGTTACCATATGTGTACAAATACCTACTAAATACATTTATCAAAGAGACCGACCATATAGCAAGGGAGGTCAATGGAGCACTCTGCAATAATTTACATGGGAAGAGTATCTGCACATGAATATATTACGTATGTGTGTGTGTGTGTGTGTGTGTGTGTGTGTGTGTATATATGTGTGTGTGTAATGTACAAATGAACCAGATTGTATACACGTAGGACAAACAATATTCTAAACATTACCTCGATTTAAAAAGACTAAAAAATCGAAAAAGAAATAATGGAATATTAACTTATGGGTTTTTTTCCTAGCACATTCCATTCTAATTTACAACCTGGGAACGCGACTTCCAGAAATGTTGTGCTGCCCTAGAAACCAGTTTTGGGAACGGAGAAATGCTGCCGCCTTGTGGCCGTTTCCCCCAACAGCACCTTTAAAGCCAGTAGTAGTGGTCACTAAATATTCACACTCATTACAAGCCTGTAAATGTCACCTGTTGTCAAAAAAATCCTGGGGTCAAAAATTGACGAAAAATTCAAAACAGGGCAGCCTTCCCAGAAGACCACTTCAAGTGGTTTATTGTACTCACAGTTTTTTTCTGTTTTTGTGTAACAGAAAGAAAACAAAGCATGGAAAAAGGCTGAACATTAGGAATTATTAAAGACATGCAAATCCAAATTACAAAAACCTATCAGCTCACACCAGTCATAATGGCCATCAGCAAAAACTCTGCAAACAATAAATGCTGAAGGGGTTGTGGAGAAATGCGCACCCTCGTTTCTAAGTGGGACATGGTAAGAACCAGTAATGAAAACACAAAGGAGGTGCCTTGGTAAGGTAAATATTGAGCTACCATTCAATCAAGCATACCCACTGCTGGGCCTATCACCTGAGAGGATGAGAATCCAAAAGACACAGGGTGGCAATCCTGCACTCCAGCAATATTTACCACAGCCAACACTTGGAAGCAACAAAAATGTCTGTCAACAGAGGAAGGCACAAAGAAGAAGTGGTCCATGTACACAATGGAATATTACTCCAATAAAAAAATATATATACTTTCAATTTAGAAACCAAACGTAAGTAAGGAGACATCAGCTTTTGGGGGTTTGTCCGGGCACATTCCTCTCTAATATATAACCGAGGAACACCACTGGCAGGAAGGACCCCTTCCGTAATTCCCAGAATGGGGAAAGGAGAAATGCTGCCGCCCAATGGCCGATACCTGCAACAGCAGCTTTAAAACCTGTGCTCATGGTCACTTCATATGCACAAGTACTGGAGGGCTGTAAATGAAACCTGCCCTCAGAATGTCTTCAGGGAGGTAATGGCCAAACTATTTCAAAATGTGACACATACTTCAAGAAAACCATTTGAAGAGGTAAGCGCTACTCACAGCTTGAAAAAGAAGAGGACATGCCTGAAAGTTCAATTTCAAGGGATTATGAGATGCATGCAAATCCAACCTCAAAGAGGTGTCAGCTCACACCTGTCAGAATAAACATCAGCAGAAAAACTACAAACAATAAATGCTGAAAGGGTTGTGGACAAGGGCATACCCTCAAATTTAAGTGGAACATAACCTGGTAAGAGCCACTAATGAGAACAGAATGGAGACGCCTTTACAAGGTAAACATTTTGCTACCATATGATCCAACAGGCCCTCTCCTGGGCCTATAACCGAAGAAGACATAGTTGAAAGACACAGGCAGGCAAATGTGCATTTCAGCAGTGTTACAATAACCAAGACATGGAAGCAACCCAAAAGTCCATCAACAGGTGAGTGGACAAAGAAAAACCGGTCCACGTACAGATGGAATATTAGCCAAGGAAAACAATGACACAATGCCATTTGCATCACCGTAGATGAGTCTAGAAGTAATCACGCAACTTGTAGTAAGTCAGAAAGCGAAAGACACGTATCCTGTGATATCACTTATAGGTGTTACCTAAAAATCGATACCAGTGAAGATATTTCCACAGAGAAAGGCAATCACAGATTCATTAAACAAACTCATGGTTCACCAATGGAAAGGTGTGAGGATTGGATACATTAGGATGTCAGAGTTAACAGAGATATACAAACACAGGTGAAGTATATAATCACCAAAGACCTACGGAATACCAAGAGAAGACTACTCAACATTGTGTCATAACCTAAAATGGGAAAAGGATCCAAAGAAGAAAAGAGATAGGTATATGTGGAAAACAACCACATCTTGCACACCTAAAACAAGCAAAACATTGTAATCACACTTGCTGTGATAAACAATGAAAATTAAATTGAAAAAAAGAACAATATTTAGTGAGATATAAACTTAAGGGGCTTTTTCCTGGCCCATCCATTCTAATTTGCAGCCTAGAACAGGACTTCCATTGAGGCTCTGTTTCCCTAGTAACCAGATTTGGTTAATGAGAACTGCTGCCGCCTTGTGGCCGTTTCACACAACAGCAGCTCTAACTGCAGCTGTAATGGTTACTTGATAGTCAAAATACTTGCAGGCCTGTAAATGACACCTGTCCTCAAAACAATCCTTCGGTCGTAAATCGAGCAAAAATCTCAAAAGACATCCATATTTCAAAACGACAATTTCAAGAGGCATATTTTATGCACATTTTATATTCTGTCTCTTTTTTTTGTGATAGAAAAAGGCATGGAAAAACGCTCAACGTCAGGAATTAATAAAGCCATGCAAATCCAGTCTAGAAACACATTCCCCTCACAGCCGTCAGAAGGATCATCAGCAAAAAAGTCTACATAGTATAAATGCTGAAGGGGTTTCAGAGAACTGTGTACCCTCTAGCTGCTGATGGGATGTAACCTGGTAACAGCCAGCACAGAGAACAAAATGGAGGTGTGTTTAAAGGTAAAACTTGAGCTACTATGTGATCTGGTAGGCCCACTGATGGGCCTATCCGCTGAGTAGACCTGAATCGAAAAGACACAGGCTGGCAATCCTTCACTGCAGCAACATGTACCATAGCCAAGAGCTGGAAGAAACCAAAACGTCCATCAACAGAAAAATGCACCAAGAAGAAGTGGTCCATGTACACAATGGAATATTAGCCATGGAAAAGCATGGAACAGTGCCGTTGGCACCAGCATAGAAGGATCTAGAGATAATCACCCTACCTGAAGTAAGAAAGAAAACGAAAGACAGATATCCTATTACATCACTTATAGGTGTTACCTAAAAATTGATAGCCATGAAATAATTTCCAAGAGAAGGACACTCATAGATTCAGAAAACCAAATTATGTTTAACCAAATGGAAAGGTGTAAGGAAGGTATGAATTAGGATATGGGGGTTAACAGACACGTAGTAATACATATGAAATATATAATCACAAAATACCTATGGAGTGCTAAAAGAGGTGTACTCAACACTCTGTAATAACCTACACGGGAAAGGATCCAAAGATGAATAGATCAATACATTGATATAATGAACCAGATTCCGTACACCTAGAAAAAACACAGTATTTTTATCCAATTTGCTGTGATAATAAATAAAAACTAAATGTAAAAAACAAACAAGAAGTAAGGAGATATAAGCTCTTGGGAGTTTGCCGTGGCACATTCTGCTCTAATTTGCAGCTTACAAACACGATTTCCAGGAACCCTCTGTTGCCCAAAAGCCCAGAGTTGGAAATGTAGCAATGCTGCCGCCTTGTGGCCGTTTCCCACAAGAGCGGCTTTAAAACCACAGCTAACGGTCACTTAACATTCACAAGGACTCAGGACAGTAAAGGACAACTGCCCTCAAAAATTCACAACTGGCAAAATTTTCAAGGAGATAGTATGAAGAGGTAAATTTTACTCATTATTTTTCTAAAAACAAGGAAAATGGATAAAAGCTCAACAACATAATTTTTTAAACTCATGCAAATCTAGCCTACAAAAAGATTTCAACTCACACACGTCAACTACCATCAGCCAAAAGTCTACAAACAATAAATGCGGAAGGGGTTTTAGAGAACTGTGTACCCTCTAGCTGCTGGTGAGATGTAAAGTGATAAGAGCCAATAGTGAGAACAGAAAGGAGCTGTGTTTAAAAGTAAAAATTGAGCCAGCATTCCATTCAGCAGGCCCACCGCTGAGCCTCTCACCTGAAAATACCAGAGTCGAGAAGGCACAGGCTGCAACAGCTTCACTGCAGGAGTTTTCACAATAGCCAAGACACGGAAGCAACCAAAATGTCCATCAATGGATGAATGGATAAAGAAGAAGTGGTCCATGTACATAATGGAATATTAGCCATGCAAAACAGTGAAACACTGCTCGTTGAGGCACCATTTATGAGCCTAGATATAATCTCAGAACATGACGTAAGTCAGAAAGAAAAAGACATATAGTATGATATCACTTATAGGTGTTATCTAACAACTGACAAATATGATAGCATTTTCACAGAGAAAGAAACTCACAGACTTAGAGAACAAACTATTCTTATGTAAATGGAAAGGTGGGTGGTATGGAAAATTAAGATTAGGGTTACCATATGTGTACAAATACCTACTAAATACATTTATCAAAGAGACCGACCATATAGCAAGGGAGGTCAATGGAGCACTCTGCAATAATTTACATGGGAAGAGTATCTGCACATGAATATATTACGTATGTGTGTGTGTGTGTGTGTGTGTGTGTGTGTGTGTATATATGTGTGTGTGTAATGTACAAATGAACCAGATTGTATACACGTAGGACAAACAATATTCTAAACATTACCTCGATTTAAAAAGACTAAAAAATCGAAAAAGAAATAATGGAATATTAACTTATGGGTTTTTTTCCTAGCACATTCCATTCTAATTTGCAACCTGGGAACGCGACTTCCAGAAATGTTGTGCTGCCCTAGAAACCAGTTTTGGGAACGGAGAAATGCTGCCGCCTTGTGGCCGTTTCCCCCAACAGCACCTTTAAAGCCAGTAGTAGTGGTCACTAAATATTCACACTCATTACAAGCCTGTAAATGTCACCTGTTGTCAAAAAAATCCTGGGGTCAAAAATCGACGAAAAATTCAAAACAGGGCAGCCTTCCCAGAAGACCACTTCAAGTGGTTTATTGTACTCACAGTTTTTTTCTGTTTTTGTGTAACAGAAAGAAAACAAAGCATGGAAAAAGGCTGAACATTAGGAATTATTAAAGACATGCAAATCCAAATTACAAAAACCTATCAGCTCACACCAGTCATAATGGCCATCAGCAAAAACTCTGCAAACAATAAATGCTGAAGGGGTTGTGGAGAAATGCGCACCCTCGTTTCTAAGTGGGACATGGTAAGAACCAGTAATGAAAACACAAAGGAGGTGCCTTGGTAAGGTAAATATTGAGCTACCATTCAATCAAGCATACCCACTGCTGGGCCTATCACCTGAGAGGATGAGAATCCAAAAGACACAGGGTGGCAATCCTGCACTCCAGCAATATTTACCACAGCCAACACTTGGAAGCAACAAAAATGTCTGTCAACAGAGGAAGGCACAAAGAAGAAGTGGTCCATGTACACAATGGAATATTACTCCAATAAAAAAATATATATACTTTCAATTTAGAAACCAAACGTAAGTAAGGAGACATCAGCTTTTGGGGGTTTGTCCGGGCACATTCCTCTCTAATATATAACCGAGGAACACCACTGGCAGGAAGGACCCCTTCCGTAATTCCCAGAATGGGGAAAGGAGAAATGCTGCCGCCCAATGGCCGATACCTGCAACAGCAGCTTTAAAACCTGTGCTCATGGTCACTTCATATGCACAAGTACTGGAGGGCTGTAAATGAAACCTGCCCTCAGAATGTCTTCAGGGAGGTAATGGCCAAACTATTTCAAAATGTGACACATACTTCAAGAAAACCATTTGAAGAGGTAAGCGCTACTCACAGCTTGAAAAAGAAGAGGACATGCCTGAAAGTTCAATTTCAAGGGATTATGAGATGCATGCAAATCCAACCTCAAAGAGGTGTCAGCTCACACCTGTCAGAATAAACATCAGCAGAAAAACTACAAACAATAAATGCTGAAAGGGTTGTGGACAAGGGCATACCCTCAAATTTAAGTGGAACATAACCTGGTAAGAGCCACTAATGAGAACAGAATGGAGACGCCTTTACAAGGTAAACATTTTGCTACCATATGATCCAACAGGCCCTCTCCTGGGCCTATAACCGAAGAAGACATAGTTGAAAGACACAGGCAGGCAAATGTGCATTTCAGCAGTGTTACAATAACCAAGACATGGAAGCAACCCAAAAGTCCATCAACAGGTGAGTGGACAAAGAAAAACCGGTCCACGTACAGATGGAATATTAGCCAAGGAAAACAATGACACAATGCCATTTGCATCACCGTAGATGAGTCTAGAAGTAATCACGCAACTTGTAGTAAGTCAGAAAGCGAAAGACACGTATCCTGTGATATCACTTATAGGTGTTACCTAAAAATTGATACCAGTGAAGATATTTCCACAGAGAAAGGCAATCACAGATTCATTAAACAAACTCATGGTTCACCAATGGAAAGGTGTGAGGATTGGATACATTAGGATGTCAGAGTTAACAGAGATATACAAACACAGGTGAAGTATATAATCACCAAAGACCTACGGAATACCAAGAGAAGACTACTCAACATTGTGTCATAACCTAAAATGGGAAAAGGATCCAAAGAAGAAAAGAGATAGGTATATGTGGAAAACAACCACATCTTGCACACCTAAAACAAGCAAAACATTGTAATCACACTTGCTGTGATAAACAATGAAAATTAAATTGAAAAAAAGAACAATATTTAGTGAGATATAAACTTAAGGGGCTTTTTCCTGGCCCATCCATTCTAATTTGCAGCCTAGAACAGGACTTCCATTGAGGCTCTGTTTCCCTAGTAACCAGATTTGGTTAATGAGAACTGCTGCCGCCTTGTGGCCGTTTCACACAACAGCAGCTCTAACTGCAGCTGTAATGGTTACTTGATAGTCAAAATACTTGCAGGCCTGTAAATGACACCTGTCCTCAAAACAATCCTTCGGTCGTAAATCGAGCAAAAATCTCAAAAGACATCCATATTTCAAAACGACAATTTCAAGAGGCATATTTTATGCACATTTTATATTCTGTCTCTTTTTTTTGTGATAGAAAAAGGCATGGAAAAACGCTCAACGTCAGGAATTAATAAAGCCATGCAAATCCAGTCTAGAAACACATTCCCCTCACAGCCGTCAGAAGGATCATCAGCAAAAAAGTCTACATAGTATAAATGCTGAAGGGGTTTCAGAGAACTGTGTACCCTCTAGCTGCTGATGGGATGTAACCTGGTAACAGCCAGCACAGAGAACAAAATGGAGGTGTGTTTAAAGGTAAAACTTGAGCTACTATGTGATCTGGTAGGCCCACTGATGGGCCTATCCGCTGAGTAGACCTGAATCGAAAAGACACAGGCTGGCAATCCTTCACTGCAGCAACATGTACCATAGCCAAGAGCTGGAAGAAACCAAAACGTCCATCAACAGAAAAATGCACCAAGAAGAAGTGGTCCATGTACACAATGGAATATTAGCCATGGAAAAGCATGGAACAGTGCCGTTGGCACCAGCATAGAAGGATCTAGAGATAATCACCCTACCTGAAGTAAGAAAGAAAACGAAAGACAGATATCCTATTACATCACTTATAGGTGTTACCTAAAAATTGATAGCCATGAAATAATTTCCAAGAGAAGGACACTCATAGATTCAGAAAACCAAATTATGTTTAACCAAATGGAAAGGTGTAAGGAAGGTATGAATTAGGATATGGGGGTTAACAGACACGTAGTAATACATATGAAATATATAATCACAAAATACCTATGGAGTGCTAAAAGAGGTGTACTCAACACTCTGTAATAACCTACACGGGAAAGGATCCAAAGATGAATAGATCAATACATTGATATAATGAACCAGATTCCGTACACCTAGAAAAAACACAGTATTTTTATCCAATTTGCTGTGATAATAAATAAAAACTAAATGTAAAAAACAAACAAGAAGTAAGGAGATATAAGCTCTTGGGAGTTTGCCGTGGCACATTCTGCTCTAATTTGCAGCTTACAAACACGATTTCCAGGAACCCTCTGTTGCCCAAAAGCCCAGAGTTGGAAATGTAGCAATGCTGCCGCCTTGTGGCCGTTTCCCACAAGAGCGGCTTTAAAACCACAGCTAACGGTCACTTAACATTCACAAGGACTCAGGACAGTAAAGGACAACTGCCCTCAAAAATTCACAACTGGCAAAATTTTCAAGGAGATAGTATGAAGAGGTAAATTTTACTCATTATTTTTCTAAAAACAAGGAAAATGGATAAAAGCTCAACAACATAAATTTTTAAACTCATGCAAATCTAGCCTACAAAAAGATTTCAACTCACACACGTCAACTACCATCAGCCAAAAGTCTACAAACAATAAATGCGGAAGGGGTTTTAGAGAACTGTGTACCCTCTAGCTGCTGGTGAGATGTAAAGTGATAAGAGCCAATAGTGAGAACAGAAAGGAGCTGTGTTTAAAAGTAAAAATTGAGCCAGCATTCCATTCAGCAGGCCCACCGCTGAGCCTCTCACCTGAAAATACCAGAGTCGAGAAGGCACAGGCTGCAACAGCTTCACTGCAGGAGTTTTCACAATAGCCAAGACACGGAAGCAACCAAAATGTCCATCAATGGATGAATGGATAAAGAAGAAGTGGTCCATGTACATAATGGAATATTAGCCATGCAAAACAGTGAAACACTGCTCGTTGAGGCACCATTTATGAGCCTAGATATAATCTCAGAACATGACGTAAGTCAGAAAGAAAAAGACATATAGTATGATATCACTTATAGGTGTTATCTAACAACTGACAAATATGATAGCATTTTCACAGAGAAAGAAACTCACAGACTTAGAGAACAAACTATTCTTATGTAAATGGAAAGGTGGGTGGTATGGAAAATTAAGATTAGGGTTACCATATGTGTACAAATACCTACTAAATACATTTATCAAAGAGACCGACCATATAGCAAGGGAGGTCAATGGAGCACTCTGCAATAATTTACATGGGAAGAGTATCTGCACATGAATATATTACGTATGTGTGTGTGTGTGTGTGTGTGTGTGTGTGTGTGTATATATGTGTGTGTGTAATGTACAAATGAACCAGATTGTATACACGTAGGACAAACAATATTCTAAACATTACCTCGATTTAAAAAGACTAAAAAATCGAAAAAGAAATAATGGAATATTAACTTATGGGTTTTTTTCCTAGCACATTCCATTCTAATTTGCAACCTGGGAACGCGACTTCCAGAAATGTTGTGCTGCCCTAGAAACCAGTTTTGGGAACGGAGAAATGCTGCCGCCTTGTGGCCGTTTCCCCCAACAGCACCTTTAAAGCCAGTAGTAGTGGTCACTAAATATTCACACTCATTACAAGCCTGTAAATGTCACCTGTTGTCAAAAAAATCCTGGGGTCAAAAATCGACGAAAAATTCAAAACAGGGCAGCCTTCCCAGAAGACCACTTCAAGTGGTTTATTGTACTCACAGTTTTTTTCTGTTTTTGTGTAACAGAAAGAAAACAAAGCATGGAAAAAGGCTGAACATTAGGAATTATTAAAGACATGCAAATCCAAATTACAAAAACCTATCAGCTCACACCAGTCATAATGGCCATCAGCAAAAACTCTGCAAACAATAAATGCTGAAGGGGTTGTGGAGAAATGCGCACCCTCGTTTCTAAGTGGGACATGGTAAGAACCAGTAATGAAAACACAAAGGAGGTGCCTTGGTAAGGTAAATATTGAGCTACCATTCAATCAAGCATACCCACTGCTGGGCCTATCACCTGAGAGGATGAGAATCCAAAAGACACAGGGTGGCAATCCTGCACTCCAGCAATATTTACCACAGCCAACACTTGGAAGCAACAAAAATGTCTGTCAACAGAGGAAGGCACAAAGAAGAAGTGGTCCATGTACACAATGGAATATTACTCCAATAAAAAAATATATATACTTTCAATTTAGAAACCAAACGTAAGTAAGGAGACATCAGCTTTTGGGGGTTTGTCCGGGCACATTCCTCTCTAATATATAACCGAGGAACACCACTGGCAGGAAGGACCCCTTCCGTAATTCCCAGAATGGGGAAAGGAGAAATGCTGCCGCCCAATGGCCGATACCTGCAACAGCAGCTTTAAAACCTGTGCTCATGGTCACTTCATATGCACAAGTACTGGAGGGCTGTAAATGAAACCTGCCCTCAGAATGTCTTCAGGGAGGTAATGGCCAAACTATTTCAAAATGTGACACATACTTCAAGAAAACCATTTGAAGAGGTAAGCGCTACTCACAGCTTGAAAAAGAAGAGGACATGCCTGAAAGTTCAATTTCAAGGGATTATGAGATGCATGCAAATCCAACCTCAAAGAGGTGTCAGCTCACACCTGTCAGAATAAACATCAGCAGAAAAACTACAAACAATAAATGCTGAAAGGGTTGTGGACAAGGGCATACCCTCAAATTTAAGTGGAACATAACCTGGTAAGAGCCACTAATGAGAACAGAATGGAGACGCCTTTACAAGGTAAACATTTTGCTACCATATGATCCAACAGGCCCTCTCCTGGGCCTATAACCGAAGAAGACATAGTTGAAAGACACAGGCAGGCAAATGTGCATTTCAGCAGTGTTACAATAACCAAGACATGGAAGCAACCCAAAAGTCCATCAACAGGTGAGTGGACAAAGAAAAACCGGTCCACGTACAGATGGAATATTAGCCAAGGAAAACAATGACACAATGCCATTTGCATCACCGTAGATGAGTCTAGAAGTAATCACGCAACTTGTAGTAAGTCAGAAAGCGAAAGACACGTATCCTGTGATATCACTTATAGGTGTTACCTAAAAATCGATACCAGTGAAGATATTTCCACAGAGAAAGGCAATCACAGATTCATTAAACAAACTCATGGTTCACCAATGGAAAGGTGTGAGGATTGGATACATTAGGATGTCAGAGTTAACAGAGATATACAAACACAGGTGAAGTATATAATCACCAAAGACCTACGGAATACCAAGAGAAGACTACTCAACATTGTGTCATAACCTAAAATGGGAAAAGGATCCAAAGAAGAAAAGAGATAGGTATATGTGGAAAACAACCACATCTTGCACACCTAAAACAAGCAAAACATTGTAATCACACTTGCTGTGATAAACAATGAAAATTAAATTGAAAAAAAGAACAATATTTAGTGAGATATAAACTTAAGGGGCTTTTTCCTGGCCCATCCATTCTAATTTGCAGCCTAGAACAGGACTTCCATTGAGGCTCTGTTTCCCTAGTAACCAGATTTGGTTAATGAGAACTGCTGCCGCCTTGTGGCCGTTTCACACAACAGCAGCTCTAACTGCAGCTGTAATGGTTACTTGATAGTCAAAATACTTGCAGGCCTGTAAATGACACCTGTCCTCAAAACAATCCTTCGGTCGTAAATCGAGCAAAAATCTCAAAAGACATCCATATTTCAAAACGACAATTTCAAGAGGCATATTTTATGCACATTTTATATTCTGTCTCTTTTTTTGTGATAGAAAAAGGCATGGAAAAACGCTCAACGTCAGGAATTAATAAAGCCATGCAAATCCAGTCTAGAAACACATTCCCCTCACAGCCGTCAGAAGGATCATCAGCAAAAAAGTCTACATAGTATAAATGCTGAAGGGGTTTTAGAGAACTGTGTACCCTCTAGCTGCTGATGGGATATAACCTGGTAACAGCCAGTACAGAGAACAAAATGGAGGTGTGTTTAAAGGTAAAACTTGAGCTACTATGTGATCTGGTAGGCCCACTGATGGGCCTATCCGCTGAGTAGACCTGAATCGAAAAGACACAGGCTGGCAATCCTTCACTGCAGCAACATGTACCATAGCCAAGAGCTGGAAGAAACCAAAACGTCCATCAACAGAAAAATGCACCAAGAAGAAGTGGTCCATGTACACAATGGAATATTAGCCATGGAAAAGCATGGAACAGTGCCGTTGGCACCAGCATAGAAGGATCTAGAGATAATCACCCTACCTGAAGTAAGAAAGAAAACGAAAGACAGATATCCTATTACATCACTTATAGGTGTTACCTAAAAATTGATAGCCATGAAATAATTTCCAAGAGAAGGACACTCATAGATTCAGAAAACCAAATTATGTTTAACCAAATGGAAAGGTGTAAGGAAGGTATGAATTAGGATATGGGGGTTAACAGACACGTAGTAATACATATGAAATATATAATCACAAAATACCTATGGAGTGCTAAAAGAGGTGTACTCAACACTCTGTAATAACCTACACGGGAAAGGATCCAAAGATGAATAGATCAATACATTGATATAATGAACCAGATTCCGTACACCTAGAAAAAACACAGTATTTTTATCCAATTTGCTGTGATAATAAATAAAAACTAAATGTAAAAAACAAACAAGAAGTAAGGAGATATAAGCTCTTGGGAGTTTGCCGTGGCACATTCTGCTCTAATTTGCAGCTTACAAACACGATTTCCAGGAACCCTCTGTTGCCCAAAAGCCCAGAGTTGGAAATGTAGCAATGCTGCCGCCTTGTGGCCGTTTCCCACAAGAGCGGCTTTAAAACCACAGCTAACGGTCACTTAACATTCACAAGGACTCAGGACAGTAAAGGACAACTGCCCTCAAAAATTCACAACTGGCAAAATTTTCAAGGAGATAGTATGAAGAGGTAAATTTTACTCATTATTTTTCTAAAAACAAGGAAAATGGATAAAAGCTCAACAACATAAATTTTTAAACTCATGCAAATCTAGCCTACAAAAAGATTTCAACTCACACACGTCAACTACCATCAGCCAAAAGTCTACAAACAATAAATGCGGAAGGGGTTTTAGAGAACTGTGTACCCTCTAGCTGCTGGTGAGATGTAAAGTGATAAGAGCCAATAGTGAGAACAGAAAGGAGCTGTGTTTAAAAGTAAAAATTGAGCCAGCATTCCATTCAGCAGGCCCACCGCTGAGCCTCTCACCTGAAAATACCAGAGTCGAGAAGGCACAGGCTGCAACAGCTTCACTGCAGGAGTTTTCACAATAGCCAAGACACGGAAGCAACCAAAATGTCCATCAATGGATGAATGGATAAAGAAGAAGTGGTCCATGTACATAATGGAATATTAGCCATGCAAAACAGTGAAACACTGCTCGTTGAGGCACCATTTATGAGCCTAGATATAATCTCAGAACATGACGTAAGTCAGAAAGAAAAAGACATATAGTATGATATCACTTATAGGTGTTATCTAACAACTGACAAATATGATAGCATTTTCACAGAGAAAGAAACTCACAGACTTAGAGAACAAACTATTCTTATGTAAATGGAAAGGTGGGTGGTATGGAAAATTAAGATTAGGGTTACCATATGTGTACAAATACCTACTAAATACATTTATCAAAGAGACCGACCATATAGCAAGGGAGGTCAATGGAGCACTCTGCAATAATTTACATGGGAAGAGTATCTGCACATGAATATATTACGTATGTGTGTGTGTGTGTGTGTGTGTGTGTGTGTGTGTATATATGTGTGTGTGTAATGTACAAATGAACCAGATTGTATACACGTAGGACAAACAATATTCTAAACATTACCTCGATTTAAAAAGACTAAAAAATCGAAAAAGAAATAATGGAATATTAACTTATGGGTTTTTTTCCTAGCACATTCCATTCTAATTTGCAACCTGGGAACGCGACTTCCAGAAATGTTGTGCTGCCCTAGAAACCAGTTTTGGGAACGGAGAAATGCTGCCGCCTTGTGGCCGTTTCCCCCAACAGCACCTTTAAAGCCAGTAGTAGTGGTCACTAAATATTCACACTCATTACAAGCCTGTAAATGTCACCTGTTGTCAAAAAAATCCTGGGGTCAAAAATCGACGAAAAATTCAAAACAGGGCAGCCTTCCCAGAAGACCACTTCAAGTGGTTTATTGTACTCACAGTTTTTTTCTGTTTTTGTGTAACAGAAAGAAAACAAAGCATGGAAAAAGGCTGAACATTAGGAATTATTAAAGACATGCAAATCCAAATTACAAAAACCTATCAGCTCACACCAGTCATAATGGCCATCAGCAAAAACTCTGCAAACAATAAATGCTGAAGGGGTTGTGGAGAAATGCGCACCCTCGTTTCTAAGTGGGACATGGTAAGAACCAGTAATGAAAACACAAAGGAGGTGCCTTGGTAAGGTAAATATTGAGCTACCATTCAATCAAGCATACCCACTGCTGGGCCTATCACCTGAGAGGATGAGAATCCAAAAGACACAGGGTGGCAATCCTGCACTCCAGCAATATTTACCACAGCCAACACTTGGAAGCAACAAAAATGTCTGTCAACAGAGGAAGGCACAAAGAAGAAGTGGTCCATGTACACAATGGAATATTACTCCAATAAAAAAATATATATACTTTCAATTTAGAAACCAAACGTAAGTAAGGAGACATCAGCTTTTGGGGGTTTGTCCGGGCACATTCCTCTCTAATATATAACCGAGGAACACCACTGGCAGGAAGGACCCCTTCCGTAATTCCCAGAATGGGGAAAGGAGAAATGCTGCCGCCCAATGGCCGATACCTGCAACAGCAGCTTTAAAACCTGTGCTCATGGTCACTTCATATGCACAAGTACTGGAGGGCTGTAAATGAAACCTGCCCTCAGAATGTCTTCAGGGAGGTAATGGCCAAACTATTTCAAAATGTGACACATACTTCAAGAAAACCATTTGAAGAGGTAAGCGCTACTCACAGCTTGAAAAAGAAGAGGACATGCCTGAAAGTTCAATTTCAAGGGATTATGAGATGCATGCAAATCCAACCTCAAAGAGGTGTCAGCTCACACCTGTCAGAATAAACATCAGCAGAAAAACTACAAACAATAAATGCTGAAAGGGTTGTGGACAAGGGCATACCCTCAAATTTAAGTGGAACATAACCTGGTAAGAGCCACTAATGAGAACAGAATGGAGACGCCTTTACAAGGTAAACATTTTGCTACCATATGATCCAACAGGCCCTCTCCTGGGCCTATAACCGAAGAAGACATAGTTGAAAGACACAGGCAGGCAAATGTGCATTTCAGCAGTGTTACAATAACCAAGACATGGAAGCAACCCAAAAGTCCATCAACAGGTGAGTGGACAAAGAAAAACCGGTCCACGTACAGATGGAATATTAGCCAAGGAAAACAATGACACAATGCCATTTGCATCACCGTAGATGAGTCTAGAAGTAATCACGCAACTTGTAGTAAGTCAGAAAGCGAAAGACACGTATCCTGTGATATCACTTATAGGTGTTACCTAAAAATCGATACCAGTGAAGATATTTCCACAGAGAAAGGCAATCACAGATTCATTAAACAAACTCATGGTTCACCAATGGAAAGGTGTGAGGATTGGATACATTAGGATGTCAGAGTTAACAGAGATATACAAACACAGGTGAAGTATATAATCACCAAAGACCTACGGAATACCAAGAGAAGACTACTCAACATTGTGTCATAACCTAAAATGGGAAAAGGATCCAAAGAAGAAAAGAGATAGGTATATGTGGAAAACAACCACATCTTGCACACCTAAAACAAGCAAAACATTGTAATCACACTTGCTGTGATAAACAATGAAAATTAAATTGAAAAAAAGAACAATATTTAGTGAGATATAAACTTAAGGGGCTTTTTCCTGGCCCATCCATTCTAATTTGCAGCCTAGAACAGGACTTCCATTGAGGCTCTGTTTCCCTAGTAACCAGATTTGGTTAATGAGAACTGCTGCCGCCTTGTGGCCGTTTCACACAACAGCAGCTCTAACTGCAGCTGTAATGGTTACTTGATAGTCAAAATACTTGCAGGCCTGTAAATGACACCTGTCCTCAAAACAATCCTTCGGTCGTAAATCGAGCAAAAATCTCAAAAGACATCCATATTTCAAAACGACAATTTCAAGAGGCATATTTTATGCACATTTTATATTCTGTCTCTTTTTTTGTGATAGAAAAAGGCATGGAAAAACGCTCAACGTCAGGAATTAATAAAGCCATGCAAATCCAGTCTAGAAACACATTCCCCTCACAGCCGTCAGAAGGATCATCAGCAAAAAAGTCTACATAGTATAAATGCTGAAGGGGTTTTAGAGAACTGTGTACCCTCTAGCTGCTGATGGGATATAACCTGGTAACAGCCAGTACAGAGAACAAAATGGAGGTGTGTTTAAAGGTAAAACTTGAGCTACTATGTGATCTGGTAGGCCCACTGATGGGCCTATCCGCTGAGTAGACCTGAATCGAAAAGACACAGGCTGGCAATCCTTCACTGCAGCAACATGTACCGTAGCCAAGAGCTGGAAGAAACCAAAACGTCCATCAACAGAAAAATGCACCA
This sequence comes from Lagenorhynchus albirostris, assembly GCF_949774975.1. NCBI lineage: Eukaryota > Metazoa > Chordata > Mammalia > Artiodactyla > Delphinidae > Lagenorhynchus > Lagenorhynchus albirostris. Next base: position 838,862 of record NW_026783320.1, on the reverse strand, counting down.
AGAAGAAGTGGTCCATGTACACAATGGAATATTAGCCATGGAAAAGCATGGAACAGTGCCGTTGGCACCAGCATAGAAGGATCTAGAGATAATCACCCTACCTGAAGTAAGAAAGAAAACGAAAGACAGATATCCTATTACATCACTTATAGGTGTTACCTAAAAATTGATAGCCATGAAATAATTTCCAAGAGAAGGACACTCATAGATTCAGAAAACCAAATTATGTTTAACCAAATGGAAAGGTGTAAGGAAGGTATGAATTAGGATATGGGGGTTAACAGACATGTAGTAATACATATGAAATATATAATCACAAAATACCTATGGAGTGCTAAAAGAGGTGTACTCAACACTCTGTAATAACCTACACGGGAAAGGATCCAAAGATGAATAGATCAATACATTGATATAATGAACCAGATTCCGTACACCTAGAAAAAACACAGTATTTTTATCCAATTTGCTGTGATAATAAATAAAAACTAAATGTAAAAAACAAACAAGAAGTAAGGAGATATAAGCTCTTGGGAGTTTGCCGTGGCACATTCTGCTCTAATTTGCAGCTTACAAACACGATTTCCAGGAACCCTCTGTTGCCCAAAAGCCCAGAGTTGGAAATGTAGAAATGCTGCCGTCTTGTGGCCGTTTCCCACAAGAGCGGCTTTAAAACCACAGCTAACGGTCACTTAACATTCACAAGGACTCAGGACAGTAAAGGACAACTGCCCTCAAAAATTCACAACTGGCAAAATTTTCAAGGAGATAGTATGAAGAGGTAAATTTTACTCATAATTTTTCTAAAAACAAGGAAAATGGATAAAAGCTCAACAACATAAATTTTTAAACTCATGCAAATCTAGCCTACAAAAAGATTTCAACTCACACACGTCAACTACCATCAGCCAAAAGTCTACAAACAATAAATGCGGAAGGGGTTTTAGAGAACTGTGTACCCTCTAGCTGCTGGTGAGATGTAAAGTGATAAGAGCCAATAGTGAGAACAGAAAGGAGCTGTGTTTAAAAGTAAAAATTGAGCCAGCATTCCATTCAGCAGGCCCACCGCTGAGCCTCTCACCTGAAAATACCAGAGTCGAGAAGGCACAGGCTGCAACAGCTTCACTGCAGGAGTTTTCACAATAGCCAAGACACGGAAGCAACCAAAATGTCCATCAATGGATGAATGGATAAAGAAGAAGTGGTCCATGTACATAATGGAATATTAGCCATGCAAAACAGTGAAACACTGCTCGTTGAGGCACCATTTATGAGCCTAGATATAATCTCAGAACATGACGTAAGTCAGAAAGAAAAAGACATATAGTATGATATCACTTATAGGTGTTATCTAACAACTGACAAATATGATAGCATTTTCACAGAGAAAGAAACTCACAGACTTAGAGAACAAACTATTCTTATGTAAATGGAAAGGTGGGTGGTATGGAAAATTAAGATTAGGGTTACCATATGTGTACAAATACCTACTAAATACATTTATCAAAGAGACCGACCATATAGCAAGGGAGGTCAATGGAGCACTCTGCAATAATTTACATGGGAAGAGTATCTGCACATGAATATATTACGTATGTGTGTGTGTGTGTGTGTGTGTGTGTGTGTGTATATATGTGTGTGTGTAATGTACAAATGAACCAGATTGTATACACGTAGGACAAACAATATTCTAAACATTACCTCGATTTAAAAAGACTAAAAAATCGAAAAAGAAATAATGGAATATTAACTTATGGGTTTTTTTCCTAGCACATTCCATTCTAATTTGCAACCTGGGAACGCGACTTCCAGAAATGTTGTGCTGCCCTAGAAACCAGTTTTGGGAACGGAGAAATGCTGCCGCCTTGTGGCCGTTTCCCCCAACAGCACCTTTAAAGCCAGTAGTAGTGGTCACTAAATATTCACACTCATTACAAGCCTGTAAATGTCACCTGTTGTCAAAAAAATCCTGGGGTCAAAAATCGACGAAAAATTCAAAACAGGGCAGCCTTCCCAGAAGACCACTTCAAGTGGTTTATTGTACTCACAGTTTTTTTCTGTTTTTGTGTAACAGAAAGAAAACAAAGCATGGAAAAAGGCTGAACATTAGGAATTATTAAAGACATGCAAATCCAAATTACAAAAACCTATCAGCTCACACCAGTCATAATGGCCATCAGCAAAAACTCTGCAAACAATAAATGCTGAAGGGGTTGTGGAGAAATGCGCACCCTCGTTTCTAAGTGGGACATGGTAAGAACCAGTAATGAAAACACAAAGGAGGTGCCTTGGTAAGGTAAATATTGAGCTACCATTCAATCAAGCATACCCACTGCTGGGCCTATCACCTGAGAGGATGAGAATCCAAAAGACACAGGGTGGCAATCCTGCACTCCAGCAATATTTACCACAGCCAACACTTGGAAGCAACAAAAATGTCTGTCAACAGAGGAAGGCACAAAGAAGAAGTGGTCCATGTACACAATGGAATATTACTCCAATAAAAAAATATATATACTTTCAATTTAGAAACCAAACGTAAGTAAGGAGACATCAGCTTTTGGGGGTTTGTCCGGGCACATTCCTCTCTAATATATAACCGAGGAACACCACTGGCAGGAAGGACCCCTTCCGTAATTCCCAGAATGGGGAAAGGAGAAATGCTGCCGCCCAATGGCCGATACCTGCAACAGCAGCTTTAAAACCTGTGCTCATGGTCACTTCATATGCACAAGTACTGGAGGGCTGTAAATGAAACCTGCCCTCAGAATGTCTTCAGGGAGGTAATGGCCAAACTATTTCAAAATGTGACACATACTTCAAGAAAACCATTTGAAGAGGTAAGCGCTACTCACAGCTTGAAAAAGAAGAGGACATGCCTGAAAGTTCAATTTCAAGGGATTATGAGATGCATGCAAATCCAACCTCAAAGAGGTGTCAGCTCACACCTGTCAGAATAAACATCAGCAGAAAAACTACAAACAATAAATGCTGAAAGGGTTGTGGACAAGGGCATACCCTCAAATTTAAGTGGAACATAACCTGGTAAGAGCCACTAATGAGAACAGAATGGAGACGCCTTTACAAGGTAAACATTTTGCTACCATATGATCCAACAGGCCCTCTCCTGGGCCTATAACCGAAGAAGACATAGTTGAAAGACACAGGCAGGCAAATGTGCATTTCAGCAGTGTTACAATAACCAAGACATGGAAGCAACCCAAAAGTCCATCAACAGGTGAGTGGACAAAGAAAAACCGGTCCACGTACAGATGGAATATTAGCCAAGGAAAACAATGACACAATGCCATTTGCATCACCGTAGATGAGTCTAGAAGTAATCACGCAACTTGTAGTAAGTCAGAAAGCGAAAGACACGTATCCTGTGATATCACTTATAGGTGTTACCTAAAAATTGATACCAGTGAAGATATTTCCACAGAGAAAGGCAATCACAGATTCATTAAACAAACTCATGGTTCACCAATGGAAAGGTGTGAGGATTGGATACATTAGGATGTCAGAGTTAACAGAGATATACAAACACAGGTGAAGTATATAATCACCAAAGACCTACGGAATACCAAGAGAAGACTACTCAACATTGTGTCATAACCTAAAATGGGAAAAGGATCCAAAGAAGAAAAGAGATAGGTATATGTGGAAAACAACCACATCTTGCACACCTAAAACAAGCAAAACATTGTAATCACACTTGCTGTGATAAACAATGAAAATTAAATTTAAAAAAAGAACAATATTTAGTGAGATATAAACTTAAGGGGCTTTTTCCTGGCCCATCCATTCTAATTTGCAGCCTAGAACAGGACTTCCATTGAGGCTCTGTTTCCCTAGTAACCAGATTTGGTTAATGAGAACTGCTGCCGCCTTGTGGCCGTTTCACACAACAGCAGCTCTAACTGCAGCTGTAATGGTTACTTGATAGTCAAAATACTTGCAGGCCTGTAAATGACACCTGTCCTCAAAACAATCCTTCGGTCGTAAATCGAGCAAAAATCTCAAAAGACATCCATATTTCAAAACGACAATTTCAAGAGGCATATTTTATGCACATTTTATATTCTGTCTCTTTTTTTTGTGATAGAAAAAGGCATGGAAAAACGCTCAACGTCAGGAATTAATAAAGCCATGCAAATCCAGTCTAGAAACACATTCCCCTCACAGCCGTCAGAAGGATCATCAGCAAAAAAGTCTACATAGTATAAATGCTGAAGGGGTTTCAGAGAACTGTGTACCCTCTAGCTGCTGATGGGATGTAACCTGGTAACAGCCAGCACAGAGAACAAAATGGAGGTGTGTTTAAAGGTAAAACTTGAGCTACTATGTGATCTGGTAGGCCCACTGATGGGCCTATCCGCTGAGTAGACCTGAATCGAAAAGACACAGGCTGGCAATCCTTCACTGCAGCAACATGTACCATAGCCAAGAGCTGGAAGAAACCAAAACGTCCATCAACAGAAAAATGCACCAAGAAGAAGTGGTCCATGTACACAATGGAATATTAGCCATGGAAAAGCATGGAACAGTGCCGTTGGCACCAGCATAGAAGGATCTAGAGATAATCACCCTACCTGAAGTAAGAAAGAAAACGAAAGACAGATATCCTATTACATCACTTATAGGTGTTACCTAAAAATTGATAGCCATGAAATAATTTCCAAGAGAAGGACACTCATAGATTCAGAAAACCAAATTATGTTTAACCAAATGGAAAGGTGTAAGGAAGGTATGAATTAGGATATGGGGGTTAACAGACACGTAGTAATACATATGAAATATATAATCACAAAATACCTATGGAGTGCTAAAAGAGGTGTACTCAACACTCTGTAATAACCTACACGGGAAAGGATCCAAAGATGAATAGATCAATACATTGATATAATGAACCAGATTCTGTACACCTAGAAAAAACACAGTATTTTTATCCAATTTGCTGTGATAATAAATAAAAACTAAATGTAAAAAACAAACAAGAAGTAAGGAGATATAAGCTCTTGGGAGTTTGCCGTGGCACATTCTGCTCTAATTTGCAGCTTACAAACACGATTTCCAGGAACCCTCTGTTGCCCAAAAGCCCAGAGTTGGAAATGTAGAAATGCTGCCGCCTTGTGGCCGTTTCCCACAAGAGCGGCTTTAAAACCACAGCTAACGGTCACTTAACATTCACAAGGACTCAGGACAGTAAAGGACAACTGCCCTCAAAAATTCACAACTGGCAAAATTTTCAAGGAGATAGTATGAAGAGGTAAATTTTACTCATAATTTTTCTAAAAACAAGGAAAATGGATAAAAGCTCAACAACATAAATTTTTAAACTCATGCAAATCTAGCCTACAAAAAGATTTCAACTCACACACGTCAACTACCATCAGCCAAAAGTCTACAAACAATAAATGCGGAAGGGGTTTTAGAGAACTGTGTACCCTCTAGCTGCTGGTGAGATGTAAAGTGATAAGAGCCAATAGTGAGAACAGAAAGGAGCTGTGTTTAAAAGTAAAAATTGAGCCAGCATTCCATTCAGCAGGCCCACCGCTGAGCCTCTCACCTGAAAATACCAGAGTCGAGAAGGCACAGGCTGCAACAGCTTCACTGCAGGAGTTTTCACAATAGCCAAGACACGGAAGCAACCAAAATGTCCATCAATGGATGAATGGATAAAGAAGAAGTGGTCCATGTACATAATGGAATATTAGCCATGCAAAACAGTGAAACACTGCTCGTTGAGGCACCATTTATGAGCCTAGATATAATCTCAGAACATGACGTAAGTCAGAAAGAAAAAGACATATAGTATGATATCACTTATAGGTGTTATCTAACAACTGACAAATATGATAGCATTTTCACAGAGAAAGAAACTCACAGACTTAGAGAACAAACTATTCTTATGTAAATGGAAAGGTGGGTGGTATGGAAAATTAAGATTAGGGTTACCATATGTGTACAAATACCTACTAAATACATTTATCAAAGAGACCGACCATATAGCAAGGGAGGTCAATGGAGCACTCTGCAATAATTTACATGGGAAGAGTATCTGCACATGAATATATTACGTATGTGTGTGTGTGTGTGTGTGTGTGTATGTGTGTGTGTAATGTACAAATGAACCAGATTGTATACACGTAGGACAAACAATATTCTAAACATTACCTCGATTTAAAAAGACTAAAAAATCGAAAAAGAAATAATGGAATATTAACTTGTGGGTTTTTTTCCTAGCACATTCCATTCTAATTTGCAACCTGGGGACACGACTTCCAGAAATGTTGTGCTGCCCTAGAAACCAGTTTTGGGAACGGAGAAATGCTGCCGCCTTGTGGCCGTTTCCCCCAACAGCACCTTTAAAGCCAGTAGTAGTGGTCACTAAATATTCACACTCATTACAAGCCTGTAAATGTCACCTGTTGTCAAAAAAATCCTGGGGTCAAAAATCGACGAAAAATTCAAAACAGGGCAGCCTTCCCAGAAGACCACTTCAAGTGGTTTATTGTACTCACAGTTTTTTTCTGTTTTTGTGTAACAGAAAGAAAACAAAGCATGGAAAAAGGCTGAACATTAGGAATTATTAAAGACATGCAAATCCAAATTACAAAAACCTATCAGCTCACACCAGTCATAATGGCCATCAGCAAAAACTCTGCAAACAATAAATGCTGAAGGGGTTGTGGAGAAATGCGCACCCTCGTTTCTAAGTGGGACATGGTAAGAACCAGTAATGAAAACACAAAGGAGGTGCCTTGGTAAGGTAAATATTGAGCTACCATTCAATCAAGCATACCCACTGCTGGGCCTATCACCTGAGAGGATGAGAATCCAAAAGACACAGGGTGGCAATCCTGCACTCCAGCAATATTTACCACAGCCAACACTTGGAAGCAACAAAAATGTCTGTCAACAGAGGAAGGCACAAAGAAGAAGTGGTCCATGTACACAATGGAATATTACTCCAATAAAAAAATATATATACTTTCAATTTAGAAACCAAACGTAAGTAAGGAGACATCAGCTTTTGGGGGTTTGTCCGGGCACATTCCTCTCTAATATATAACCGAGGAACACCACTGGCAGGAAGGACCCCTTCCGTAATTCCCAGAATGGGGAAAGGAGAAATGCTGCCGCCCAATGGCCGATACCTGCAACAGCAGCTTTAAAACCTGTGCTCATGGTCACTTCATATGCACAAGTACTGGAGGGCTGTAAATGAAACCTGCCCTCAGAATGTCTTCAGGGAGGTAATGGCCAAACTATTTCAAAATGTGACACATACTTCAAGAAAACCATTTGAAGAGGTAAGCGCTACTCACAGCTTGAAAAAGAAGAGGACATGCCTGAAAGTTCAATTTCAAGGGATTATGAGATGCATGCAAATCCAACCTCAAAGAGGTGTCAGCTCACACCTGTCAGAATAAACATCAGCAGAAAAACTACAAACAATAAATGCTGAAAGGGTTGTGGACAAGGGCATACCCTCAAATTTAAGTGGAACATAACCTGGTAAGAGCCACTAATGAGAACAGAATGGAGACGCCTTTACAAGGTAAACATTTTGCTACCATATGATCCAACAGGCCCTCTCCTGGGCCTATAACCGAAGAAGACATAGTTGAAAGACACAGGCAGGCAAATGTGCATTTCAGCAGTGTTACAATAACCAAGACATGGAAGCAACCCAAAAGTCCATCAACAGGTGAGTGGACAAAGAAAAACCGGTCCACGTACAGATGGAATATTAGCCAAGGAAAACAATGACACAATGCCATTTGCATCACCGTAGATGAGTCTAGAAGTAATCACGCAACTTGTAGTAAGTCAGAAAGCGAAAGACACGTATCCTGTGATATCACTTATAGGTGTTACCTAAAAATTGATACCAGTGAAGATATTTCCACAGAGAAAGGCAATCACAGATTCATTAAACAAACTCATGGTTCACCAATGGAAAGGTGTGAGGATTGGATACATTAGGATGTCAGAGTTAACAGAGATATACAAACACAGGTGAAGTATATAATCACCAAAGACCTACGGAATACCAAGAGAAGACTACTCAACATTGTGTCATAACCTAAAATGGGAAAAGGATCCAAAGAAGAAAAGAGATAGGTATATGTGGAAAACAACCACATCTTGCACACCTAAAACAAGCAAAACATTGTAATCACACTTGCTGTGATAAACAATGAAAATTAAATTGAAAAAAAGAACAATATTTAGTGAGATATAAACTTAAGGGGCTTTTTCCTGGCCCATCCATTCTAATTTGCAGCCTAGAACAGGACTTCCATTGAGGCTCTGTTTCCCTAGTAACCAGATTTGGTTAATGAGAACTGCTGCCGCCTTGTGGCCGTTTCACACAACAGCAGCTCTAACTGCAGCTGTAATGGTTACTTGATAGTCAAAATACTTGCAGGCCTGTAAATGACACCTGTCCTCAAAACAATCCTTCGGTCGTAAATCGAGCAAAAATCTCAAAAGACATCCATATTTCAAAACGACAATTTCAAGAGGCATATTTTATGCACATTTTATATTCTGTCTCATTTTTTTGTGATAGAAAAAGGCATGGAAAAACGCTCAACGTCAGGAATTAATAAAGCCATGCAAATCCAGTCTAGAAACACATTCCCCTCACAGCCGTCAGAAGGATCATCAGCAAAAAAGTCTACATAGTATAAATGCTGAAGGGGTTTTAGAGAACTGTGTACCCTCTAGCTGCTGATGGGATGTAACCTGGTAACAGCCAGTACAGAGAACAAAATGGAGGTGTGTTTAAAGGTAAAACTTGAGCTACTATGTGATCTGGTAGGCCCACTGATGGGCCTATCCGCTGAGTAGACCTGAATCGAAAAGACACAGGCTGGCAATCCTTCACTGCAGCAACATGTACCGTAGCCAAGAGCTGGAAGAAACCAAAACGTCCATCAACAGAAAAATGCACCAAGAAGAAGTGGTCCATGTACACAATGGAATATTAGCCATGGAAAAGCATGGAACAGTGCCGTTGGCACCAGCATAGAAGGATCTAGAGATAATCACCCTACCTGAAGTAAGAAAGAAAACGAAAGACAGATATCCTATTACATCACTTATAGGTGTTACCTAAAAATTGATAGCCATGAAATAATTTCCAAGAGAAGGACACTCATAGATTCAGAAAACCAAATTATGTTTAACCAAATGGAAAGGTGTAAGGAAGGTATGAATTAGGATATGGGGGTTAACAGACATGTAGTAATACATATGAAATATATAATCACAAAATACCTATGGAATGCTAAAAGAGGTGTACTCAACACTCTGTAATAACCTACACGGGAAAGGATCCAAAGATGAATAGATCAATACATTGATATAATGAACCAGATTCCGTACACCTAGAAAAAACACAGTATTTTTATCCAATTTGCTGTGATAATAAATAAAAACTAAATGTAAAAAACAAACAAGAAGTAAGGAGATATAAGCTCTTGGGAGTTTGCCGTGGCACATTCTGCTCTAATTTGCAGCTTACAAACACGATTTCCAGGAACCCTCTGTTGCCCAAAAGCCCAGAGTTGGAAATGTAGAAATGCTGCCGCCTTGTGGCCGTTTCCCACAAGAGCGGCTTTAAAACCACAGCTAACGGTCACTTAACATTCACAAGGACTCAGGACAGTAAAGGACAACTGCCCTCAAAAATTCACAACTGGCAAAATTTTCAAGGAGATAGTATGAAGAGGTAAATTTTACTCATTATTTTTCTAAAAACAAGGAAAATGGATAAAAGCTCAACAACATAAATTTTTAAACTCATGCAAATCTAGCCTACAAAAAGATTTCAACTCACACACGTCAACTACCATCAGCCAAAAGTCTACAAACAATAAATGCGGAAGGGGTTTTAGAGAACTGTGTACCCTCTAGCTGCTGGTGAGATGTAAAGTGATAAGAGCCAATAGTGAGAACAGAAAGGAGCTGTGTTTAAAAGTAAAAATTGAGCCAGCATTCCATTCAGCAGGCCCACCGCTGAGCCTCTCACCTGAAAATACCAGAGTCGAGAAGGCACAGGCTGCAACAGCTTCACTGCAGGAGTTTTCACAATAGCCAAGACACGGAAGCAACCAAAATGTCCATCAATGGATGAATGGATAAAGAAGAAGTGGTCCATGTACATAATGGAATATTAGCCATGCAAAACAGTGAAACACTGCTCGTTGAGGCACCATTTATGAGCCTAGATATAATCTCAGAACATGACGTAAGTCAGAAAGAAAAAGACATATAGTATGATATCACTTATAGGTGTTATCTAACAACTGACAAATATGATAGCATTTTCACAGAGAAAGAAACTCACAGACTTAGAGAACAAACTATTCTTATGTAAATGGAAAGGTGGGTGGTATGGAAAATTAAGATTAGGGTTACCATATGTGTACAAATACCTACTAAATACATTTATCAAAGAGACCGACCATATAGCAAGGGAGGTCAATGGAGCACTCTGCAATAATTTACATGGGAAGAGTATCTGCACATGAATATATTACGTATGTGTGTGTGTGTGTGTGTGTGTGTGTGTGTATATATATGTGTGTGTGTAATGTACAAATGAACCAGATTGTATACACGTAGGACAAACAATATTCTAAACATTACCTCGATTTAAAAAGACTAAAAAATCGAAAAAGAAATAATGGAATATTAACTTATGGGTTTTTTTCCTAGCACATTCCATTCTAATTTGCAACCTGGGAACGCGACTTCCAGAAATGTTGTGCTGCCCTAGAAACCAGTTTTGGGAACGGAGAAATGCTGCCGCCTTGTGGCCGTTTCCCCCAACAGCACCTTTAAAGCCAGTAGTAGTGGTCACTAAATATTCACACTCATTACAAGCCTGTAAATGTCACCTGTTGTCAAAAAAATCCTGGGGTCAAAAATCGACGAAAAATTCAAAACAGGGCAGCCTTCCCAGAAGACCACTTCAAGTGGTTTATTGTACTCACAGTTTTTTTCTGTTTTTGTGTAACAGAAAGAAAACAAAGCATGGAAAAAGGCTGAACATTAGGAATTATTAAAGACATGCAAATCCAAATTACAAAAACCTATCAGCTCACACCAGTCATAATGGCCATCAGCAAAAACTCTGCAAACAATAAATGCTGAAGGGGTTGTGGAGAAATGCGCACCCTCGTTTCTAAGTGGGACATGGTAAGAACCAGTAATGAAAACACAAAGGAGGTGCCTTGGTAAGGTAAATATTGAGCTACCATTCAATCAAGCATACCCACTGCTGGGCCTATCACCTGAGAGGATGAGAATCCAAAAGACACAGGGTGGCAATCCTGCACTCCAGCAATATTTACCACAGCCAACACTTGGAAGCAACAAAAATGTCTGTCAACAGAGGAAGGCACAAAGAAGAAGTGGTCCATGTACACAATGGAATATTACTCCAATAAAAAAATATATATACTTTCAATTTAGAAACCAAACGTAAGTAAGGAGACATCAGCTTTTGGGGGTTTGTCCGGGCACATTCCTCTCTAATATATAACCGAGGAACACCACTGGCAGGAAGGACCCCTTCCGTAATTCCCAGAATGGGGAAAGGAGAAATGCTGCCGCCCAATGGCCGATACCTGCAACAGCAGCTTTAAAACCTGTGCTCATGGTCACTTCATATGCACAAGTACTGGAGGGCTGTAAATGAAACCTGCCCTCAGAATGTCTTCAGGGAGGTAATGGCCAAACTATTTCAAAATGTGACACATACTTCAAGAAAACCATTTGAAGAGGTAAGCGCTACTCACAGCTTGAAAAAGAAGAGGACATGCCTGAAAGTTCAATTTCAAGGGATTATGAGATGCATGCAAATCCAACCTCAAAGAGGTGTCAGCTCACACCTGTCAGAATAAACATCAGCAGAAAAACTACAAACAATAAATGCTGAAAGGGTTGTGGACAAGGGCATACCCTCAAATTTAAGTGGAACATAACCTGGTAAGAGCCACTAATGAGAACAGAATGGAGACGCCTTTACAAGGTAAACATTTTGCTACCATATGATCCAACAGGCCCTCTCCTGGGCCTATAACCGAAGAAGACATAGTTGAAAGACACAGGCAGGCAAATGTGCATTTCAGCAGTGTTACAATAACCAAGACATGGAAGCAACCCAAAAGTCCATCAACAGGTGAGTGGACAAAGAAAAACCGGTCCACGTACAGATGGAATATTAGCCAAGGAAAACAATGACACAATGCCATTTGCATCACCGTAGATGAGTCTAGAAGTAATCACGCAACTTGTAGTAAGTCAGAAAGCGAAAGACACGTATCCTGTGATATCACTTATAGGTGTTACCTAAAAATTGATACCAGTGAAGATATTTCCACAGAGAAAGGCAATCACAGATTCATTAAACAAACTCATGGTTCACCAATGGAAAGGTGTGAGGATTGGATACATTAGGATGTCAGAGTTAACAGAGATATACAAACACAGGTGAAGTATATAATCACCAAAGACCTACGGAATACCAAGAGAAGACTACTCAACATTGTGTCATAACCTAAAATGGGAAAAGGATCCAAAGAAGAAAAGAGATAGGTATATGTGGAAAACAACCACATCTTGCACACCTAAAACAAGCAAAACATTGTAATCACACTTGCTGTGATAAACAATGAAAATTAAATTGAAAAAAAGAACAATATTTAGTGAGATATAAACTTAAGGGGCTTTTTCCTGGCCCATCCATTCTAATTTGCAGCCTAGAACAGGACTTCCATTGAGGCTCTGTTTCCCTAGTAACCAGATTTGGTTAATGAGAACTGCTGCCGCCTTGTGGCCGTTTCACACAACAGCAGCTCTAACTGCAGCTGTAATGGTTACTTGATAGTCAAAATACTTGCAGGCCTGTAAATGACACCTGTCCTCAAAACAATCCTTCGGTCGTAAATCGAGCAAAAATCTCAAAAGACATCCATATTTCAAAACGACAATTTCAAGAGGCATATTTTATGCACATTTTATATTCTGTCTCTTTTTTTTGTGATAGAAAAAGGCATGGAAAAACGCTCAACGTCAGGAATTAATAAAGCCATGCAAATCCAGTCTAGAAACACATTCCCCTCACAGCCGTCAGAAGGATCATCAGCAAAAAAGTCTACATAGTATAAATGCTGAAGGGGTTTTAGAGAACTGTGTACCCTCTAGCTGCTGATGGGATGTAACCTGGTAACAGCCAGTACAGAGAACAAAATGGAGGTGTGTTTAAAGGTAAAACTTGAGCTACTATGTGATCTGGTAGGCCCACTGATGGGCCTATCCGCTGAGTAGACCTGAATCGAAAAGACACAGGCTGGCAATCCTTCACTGCAGCAACATGTACCGTAGCCAAGAGCTGGAAGAAACCAAAACGTCCATCAACAGAAAAATGCACCAAGAAGAAGTGGTCCATGTACACAATGGAATATTAGCCATGGAAAAGCATGGAACAGTGCCGTTGGCACCAGCATAGAAGGATCTAGAGATAATCACCCTACCTGAAGTAAGAAAGAAAACGAAAGACAGATATCCTATTACATCACTTATAGGTGTTACCTAAAAATTGATAGCCATGAAATAATTTCCAAGAGAAGGACACTCATAGATTCAGAAAACCAAATTATGTTTAACCAAATGGAAAGGTGTAAGGAAGGTATGAATTAGGATATGGGGGTTAACAGACATGTAGTAATACATATGAAATATATAATCACAAAATACCTATGGAATGCTAAAAGAGGTGTACTCAACACTCTGTAATAACCTACACGGGAAAGGATCCAAAGATGAATAGATCAATACATTGATATAATGAACCAGATTCCGTACACCTAGAAAAAACACAGTATTTTTATCCAATTTGCTGTGATAATAAATAAAAACTAAATGTAAAAAACAAACAAGAAGTAAGGAGATATAAGCTCTTGGGAGTTTGCCGTGGCACATTCTGCTCTAATTTGCAGCTTACAAACACGATTTCCAGGAACCCTCTGTTGCCCAAAAGCCCAGAGTTGGAAATGTAGAAATGCTGCCGCCTTGTGGCCGTTTCCCACAAGAGCGGCTTTAAAACCACAGCTAACGGTCACTTAACATTCACAAGGACTCAGGACAGTAAAGGACAACTGCCCTCAAAAATTCACAACTGGCAAAATTTTCAAGGAGATAGTATGAAGAGGTAAATTTTACTCATTATTTTTCTAAAAACAAGGAAAATGGATAAAAGCTCAACAACATAAATTTTTAAACTCATGCAAATCTAGCCTACAAAAAGATTTCAACTCACACACGTCAACTACCATCAGCCAAAAGTCTACAAACAATAAATGCGGAAGGGGTTTTAGAGAACTGTGTACCCTCTAGCTGCTGGTGAGATGTAAAGTGATAAGAGCCAATAGTGAGAACAGAAAGGAGCTGTGTTTAAAAGTAAAAATTGAGCCAGCATTCCATTCAGCAGGCCCACCGCTGAGCCTCTCACCTGAAAATACCAGAGTCGAGAAGGCACAGGCTGCAACAGCTTCACTGCAGGAGTTTTCACAATAGCCAAGACACGGAAGCAACCAAAATGTCCATCAATGGATGAATGGATAAAGAAGAAGTGGTCCATGTACATAATGGAATATTAGCCATGCAAAACAGTGAAACACTGCTCGTTGAGGCACCATTTATGAGCCTAGATATAATCTCAGAACATGACGTAAGTCAGAAAGAAAAAGACATATAGTATGATATCACTTATAGGTGTTATCTAACAACTGACAAATATGATAGCATTTTCACAGAGAAAGAAACTCACAGACTTAGAGAACAAACTATTCTTATGTAAATGGAAAGGTGGGTGGTATGGAAAATTAAGATTAGGGTTACCATATGTGTACAAATACCTACTAAATACATTTATCAAAGAGACCGACCATATAGCAAGGGAGGTCAATGGAGCACTCTGCAATAATTTACATGGGAAGAGTATCTGCACATGAATATATTACGTATGTGTGTGTGTGTGTGTGTGTGTGTGTGTGTATATATATGTGTGTGTGTAATGTACAAATGAACCAGATTGTATACACGTAGGACAAACAATATTCTAAACATTACCTCGATTTAAAAAGACTAAAAAATCGAAAAAGAAATAATGGAATATTAACTTATGGGTTTTTTTCCTAGCACATTCCATTCTAATTTGCAACCTGGGAACGCGACTTCCAGAAATGTTGTGCTGCCCTAGAAACCAGTTTTGGGAACGGAGAAATGCTGCCGCCTTGTGGCCGTTTCCCCCAACAGCACCTTTAAAGCCAGTAGTAGTGGTCACTAAATATTCACACTCATTACAAGCCTGTAAATGTCACCTGTTGTCAAAAAAATCCTGGGGTCAAAAATCGACGAAAAATTCAAAACAGGGCAGCCTTCCCAGAAGACCACTTCAAGTGGTTTATTGTACTCACAGTTTTTTTCTGTTTTTGTGTAACAGAAAGAAAACAAAGCATGGAAAAAGGCTGAACATTAGGAATTATTAAAGACATGCAAATCCAAATTACAAAAACCTATCAGCTCACACCAGTCATAATGGCCATCAGCAAAAACTCTGCAAACAATAAATGCTGAAGGGGTTGTGGAGAAATGCGCACCCTCGTTTCTAAGTGGGACATGGTAAGAACCAGTAATGAAAACACAAAGGAGGTGCCTTGGTAAGGTAAATATTGAGCTACCATTCAATCAAGCATACCCACTGCTGGGCCTATCACCTGAGAGGATGAGAATCCAAAAGACACAGGGTGGCAATCCTGCACTCCAGCAATATTTACCACAGCCAACACTTGGAAGCAACAAAAATGTCTGTCAACAGAGGAAGGCACAAAGAAGAAGTGGTCCATGTACACAATGGAATATTACTCCAATAAAAAAATATATATACTTTCAATTTAGAAACCAAACGTAAGTAAGGAGACATCAGCTTTTGGGGGTTTGTCCGGGCACATTCCTCTCTAATATATAACCGAGGAACACCACTGGCAGGAAGGACCCCTTCCGTAATTCCCAGAATGGGGAAAGGAGAAATGCTGCCGCCCAATGGCCGATACCTGCAACAGCAGCTTTAAAACCTGTGCTCATGGTCACTTCATATGCACAAGTACTGGAGGGCTGTAAATGAAACCTGCCCTCAGAATGTCTTCAGGGAGGTAATGGCCAAACTATTTCAAAATGTGACACATACTTCAAGAAAACCATTTGAAGAGGTAAGCGCTACTCACAGCTTGAAAAAGAAGAGGACATGCCTGAAAGTTCAATTTCAAGGGATTATGAGATGCATGCAAATCCAACCTCAAAGAGGTGTCAGCTCACACCTGTCAGAATAAACATCAGCAGAAAAACTACAAACAATAAATGCTGAAAGGGTTGTGGACAAGGGCATACCCTCAAATTTAAGTGGAACATAACCTGGTAAGAGCCACTAATGAGAACAGAATGGAGACGCCTTTACAAGGTAAACATTTTGCTACCATATGATCCAACAGGCCCTCTCCTGGGCCTATAACCGAAGAAGACATAGTTGAAAGACACAGGCAGGCAAATGTGCATTTCAGCAGTGTTACAATAACCAAGACATGGAAGCAACCCAAAAGTCCATCAACAGGTGAGTGGACAAAGAAAAACCGGTCCACGTACAGATGGAATATTAGCCAAGGAAAACAATGACACAATGCCATTTGCATCACCGTAGATGAGTCTAGAAGTAATCACGCAACTTGTAGTAAGTCAGAAAGCGAAAGACACGTATCCTGTGATATCACTTATAGGTGTTACCTAAAAATTGATACCAGTGAAGATATTTCCACAGAGAAAGGCAATCACAGATTCATTAAACAAACTCATGGTTCACCAATGGAAAGGTGTGAGGATTGGATACATTAGGATGTCAGAGTTAACAGAGATATACAAACACAGGTGAAGTATATAATCACCAAAGACCTACGGAATACCAAGAGAAGACTACTCAACATTGTGTCATAACCTAAAATGGGAAAAGGATCCAAAGAAGAAAAGAGATAGGTATATGTGGAAAACAACCACATCTTGCACACCTAAAACAAGCAAAACATTGTAATCACACTTGCTGTGATAAACAATGAAAATTAAATTGAAAAAAAGAACAATATTTAGTGAGATATAAACTTAAGGGGCTTTTTCCTGGCCCATCCATTCTAATTTGCAGCCTAGAACAGGACTTCCATTGAGGCTCTGTTTCCCTAGTAACCAGATTTGGTTAATGAGAACTGCTGCCGCCTTGTGGCCGTTTCACACAACAGCAGCTCTAACTGCAGCTGTAATGGTTACTTGATAGTCAAAATACTTGCAGGCCTGTAAATGACACCTGTCCTCAAAACAATCCTTCGGTCGTAAATCGAGCAAAAATCTCAAAAGACATCCATATTTCAAAACGACAATTTCAAGAGGCATATTTTATGCACATTTTATATTCTGTCTCTTTTTTTTGTGATAGAAAAAGGCATGGAAAAACGCTCAACGTCAGGAATTAATAAAGCCATGCAAATCCAGTCTAGAAACACATTCCCCTCACAGCCGTCAGAAGGATCATCAGCAAAAAAGTCTACATAGTATAAATGCTGAAGGGGTTTCAGAGAACTGTGTACCCTCTAGCTGCTGATGGGATGTAACCTGGTAACAGCCAGCACAGAGAACAAAATGGAGGTGTGTTTAAAGGTAAAACTTGAGCTACTATGTGATCTGGTAGGCCCACTGATGGGCCTATCCGCTGAGTAGACCTGAATCGAAAAGACACAGGCTGGCAATCCTTCACTGCAGCAACATGTACCATAGCCAAGAGCTGGAAGAAACCAAAACGTCCATCAACAGA
This sequence comes from Lagenorhynchus albirostris, assembly GCF_949774975.1. NCBI lineage: Eukaryota > Metazoa > Chordata > Mammalia > Artiodactyla > Delphinidae > Lagenorhynchus > Lagenorhynchus albirostris. The sequence continues at coordinate 820,933 of NW_026783320.1, read as the reverse complement.
AAAATGCACCAAGAAGAAGTGGTCCATGTACACAATGGAATATTAGCCATGGAAAAGCATGGAACAGTGCCGTTGGCACCAGCATAGAAGGATCTAGAGATAATCACCCTACCTGAAGTAAGAAAGAAAACGAAAGACAGATATCCTATTACATCACTTATAGGTGTTACCTAAAAATTGATAGCCATGAAATAATTTCCAAGAGAAGGACACTCATAGATTCAGAAAACCAAATTATGTTTAACCAAATGGAAAGGTGTAAGGAAGGTATGAATTAGGATATGGGGGTTAACAGACACGTAGTAATACATATGAAATATATAATCACAAAATACCTATGGAGTGCTAAAAGAGGTGTACTCAACACTCTGTAATAACCTACACGGGAAAGGATCCAAAGATGAATAGATCAATACATTGATATAATGAACCAGATTCCGTACACCTAGAAAAAACACAGTATTTTTATCCAATTTGCTGTGATAATAAATAAAAACTAAATGTAAAAAACAAACAAGAAGTAAGGAGATATAAGCTCTTGGGAGTTTGCCGTGGCACATTCTGCTCTAATTTGCAGCTTACAAACACGATTTCCAGGAACCCTCTGTTGCCCAAAAGCCCAGAGTTGGAAATGTAGAAATGCTGCCGCCTTGTGGCCGTTTCCCACAAGAGCGGCTTTAAAACCACAGCTAACGGTCACTTAACATTCACAAGGACTCAGGACAGTAAAGGACAACTGCCCTCAAAAATTCACAACTGGCAAAATTTTCAAGGAGATAGTATGAAGAGGTAAATTTTACTCATTATTTTTCTAAAAACAAGGAAAATGGATAAAAGCTCAACAACATAAATTTTTAAACTCATGCAAATCTAGCCTACAAAAAGATTTCAACTCACACACGTCAACTACCATCAGCCAAAAGTCTACAAACAATAAATGCGGAAGGGGTTTTAGAGAACTGTGTACCCTCTAGCTGCTGGTGAGATGTAAAGTGATAAGAGCCAATAGTGAGAACAGAAAGGAGCTGTGTTTAAAAGTAAAAATTGAGCCAGCATTCCATTCAGCAGGCCCACCGCTGAGCCTCTCACCTGAAAATACCAGAGTCGAGAAGGCACAGGCTGCAACAGCTTCACTGCAGGAGTTTTCACAATAGCCAAGACACGGAAGCAACCAAAATGTCCATCAATGGATGAATGGATAAAGAAGAAGTGGTCCATGTACATAATGGAATATTAGCCATGCAAAACAGTGAAACACTGCTCGTTGAGGCACCATTTATGAGCCTAGATATAATCTCAGAACATGACGTAAGTCAGAAAGAAAAAGACATATAGTATGATATCACTTATAGGTGTTATCTAACAACTGACAAATATGATAGCATTTTCACAGAGAAAGAAACTCACAGACTTAGAGAACAAACTATTCTTATGTAAATGGAAAGGTGGGTGGTATGGAAAATTAAGATTAGGGTTACCATATGTGTACAAATACCTACTAAATACATTTATCAAAGAGACCGACCATATAGCAAGGGAGGTCAATGGAGCACTCTGCAATAATTTACATGGGAAGAGTATCTGCACATGAATATATTACGTATGTGTGTGTGTGTGTGTGTGTGTGTGTGTGTGTGTATATATGTGTGTGTGTAATGTACAAATGAACCAGATTGTATACACGTAGGACAAACAATATTCTAAACATTACCTCGATTTAAAAAGACTAAAAAATCGAAAAAGAAATAATGGAATATTAACTTATGGGTTTTTTTCCTAGCACATTCCATTCTAATTTGCAACCTGGGAACGCGACTTCCAGAAATGTTGTGCTGCCCTAGAAACCAGTTTTGGGAACGGAGAAATGCTGCCGCCTTGTGGCCGTTTCCCCCAACAGCACCTTTAAAGCCAGTAGTAGTGGTCACTAAATATTCACACTCATTACAAGCCTGTAAATGTCACCTGTTGTCAAAAAAATCCTGGGGTCAAAAATCGACGAAAAATTCAAAACAGGGCAGCCTTCCCAGAAGACCACTTCAAGTGGTTTATTGTACTCACAGTTTTTTTCTGTTTTTGTGTAACAGAAAGAAAACAAAGCATGGAAAAAGGCTGAACATTAGGAATTATTAAAGACATGCAAATCCAAATTACAAAAACCTATCAGCTCACACCAGTCATAATGGCCATCAGCAAAAACTCTGCAAACAATAAATGCTGAAGGGGTTGTGGAGAAATGCGCACCCTCGTTTCTAAGTGGGACATGGTAAGAACCAGTAATGAAAACACAAAGGAGGTGCCTTGGTAAGGTAAATATTGAGCTACCATTCAATCAAGCATACCCACTGCTGGGCCTATCACCTGAGAGGATGAGAATCCAAAAGACACAGGGTGGCAATCCTGCACTCCAGCAATATTTACCACAGCCAACACTTGGAAGCAACAAAAATGTCTGTCAACAGAGGAAGGCACAAAGAAGAAGTGGTCCGTGTACACAATGGAATATTACTCCAATAAAAAAATATATATACTTTCAATTTAGAAACCAAACGTAAGTAAGGAGACATCAGCTTTTGGGGGTTTGTCCGGGCACATTCCTCTCTAATATATAACCGAGGAACACCACTGGCAGGAAGGACCCCTTCCGTAATTCCCAGAATGGGGAAAGGAGAAATGCTGCCGCCCAATGGCCGATACCTGCAACAGCAGCTTTAAAACCTGTGCTCATGGTCACTTCATATGCACAAGTACTGGAGGGCTGTAAATGAAACCTGCCCTCAGAATGTCTTCAGGGAGGTAATGGCCAAACTATTTCAAAATGTGACACATACTTCAAGAAAACCATTTGAAGAGGTAAGCGCTACTCACAGCTTGAAAAAGAAGAGGACATGCCTGAAAGTTCAATTTCAAGGGATTATGAGATGCATGCAAATCCAACCTCAAAGAGGTGTCAGCTCACACCTGTCAGAATAAACATCAGCAGAAAAACTACAAACAATAAATGCTGAAAGGGTTGTGGACAAGGGCATACCCTCAAATTTAAGTGGAACATAACCTGGTAAGAGCCACTAATGAGAACAGAATGGAGACGCCTTTACAAGGTAAACATTTTGCTACCATATGATCCAACAGGCCCTCTCCTGGGCCTATAACCGAAGAAGACATAGTTGAAAGACACAGGCAGGCAAATGTGCATTTCAGCAGTGTTACAATAACCAAGACATGGAAGCAACCCAAAAGTCCATCAACAGGTGAGTGGACAAAGAAAAACCGGTCCACGTACAGATGGAATATTAGCCAAGGAAAACAATGACACAATGCCATTTGCATCACCGTAGATGAGTCTAGAAGTAATCACGCAACTTGTAGTAAGTCAGAAAGCGAAAGACACGTATCCTGTGATATCACTTATAGGTGTTACCTAAAAATCGATACCAGTGAAGATATTTCCACAGAGAAAGGCAATCACAGATTCATTAAACAAACTCATGGTTCACCAATGGAAAGGTGTGAGGATTGGATACATTAGGATGTCAGAGTTAACAGAGATATACAAACACAGGTGAAGTATATAATCACCAAAGACCTACGGAATACCAAGAGAAGACTACTCAACATTGTGTCATAACCTAAAATGGGAAAAGGATCCAAAGAAGAAAAGAGATAGGTATATGTGGAAAACAACCACATCTTGCACACCTAAAACAAGCAAAACATTGTAATCACACTTGCTGTGATAAACAATGAAAATTAAATTGAAAAAAAGAACAATATTTAGTGAGATATAAACTTAAGGGGCTTTTTCCTGGCCCATCCATTCTAATTTGCAGCCTAGAACAGGACTTCCATTGAGGCTCTGTTTCCCTAGTAACCAGATTTGGTTAATGAGAACTGCTGCCGCCTTGTGGCCGTTTCACACAACAGCAGCTCTAACTGCAGCTGTAATGGTTACTTGATAGTCAAAATACTTGCAGGCCTGTAAATGACACCTGTCCTCAAAACAATCCTTCGGTCGTAAATCGAGCAAAAATCTCAAAAGACATCCATATTTCAAAACGACAATTTCAAGAGGCATATTTTATGCACATTTTATATTCTGTCTCTTTTTTTGTGATAGAAAAAGGCATGGAAAAACGCTCAACGTCAGGAATTAATAAAGCCATGCAAATCCAGTCTAGAAACACATTCCCCTCACAGCCGTCAGAAGGATCATCAGCAAAAAAGTCTACATAGTATAAATGCTGAAGGGGTTTTAGAGAACTGTGTACCCTCTAGCTGCTGATGGGATATAACCTGGTAACAGCCAGTACAGAGAACAAAATGGAGGTGTGTTTAAAGGTAAAACTTGAGCTACTATGTGATCTGGTAGGCCCACTGATGGGCCTATCCGCTGAGTAGACCTGAATCGAAAAGACACAGGCTGGCAATCCTTCACTGCAGCAACATGTACCGTAGCCAAGAGCTGGAAGAAACCAAAACGTCCATCAACAGAAAAATGCACCAAGAAGAAGTGGTCCATGTACACAATGGAATATTAGCCATGGAAAAGCATGGAACAGTGCCGTTGGCACCAGCATAGAAGGATCTAGAGATAATCACCCTACCTGAAGTAAGAAAGAAAACGAAAGACAGATATCCTATTACATCACTTATAGGTGTTACTTAAAAATTGATAGCCATGAAATAATTTCCAAGAGAAGGACACTCATAGATTCAGAAAACCAAATTATGTTTAACCAAATGGAAAGGTGTAAGGAAGGTATGAATTAGGATATGGGGGTTAACAGACATGTAGTAATACATATGAAATATATAATCACAAAATACCTATGGAGTGCTAAAAGAGGTGTACTCAACACTCTGTAATAACCTACACGGGAAAGGATCCAAAGATGAATAGATCAATACATTGATATAATGAACCAGATTCTGTACACCTAGAAAAAACACAGTATTTTTATCCAATTTGCTGTGATAATAAATAAAAACTAAATGTAAAAAACAAACAAGAAGTAAGGAGATATAAGCTCTTGGGAGTTTGCCGTGGCACATTCTGCTCTAATTTGCAGCTTACAAACACGATTTCCAGGAACCCTCTGTTGCCCAAAAGCCCAGAGTTGGAAATGTAGAAATGCTGCCGCCTTGTGGCCGTTTCCCACAAGAGCGGCTTTAAAACCACAGCTAACGGTCACTTAACATTCACAAGGACTCAGGACAGTAAAGGACAACTGCCCTCAAAAATTCACAACTGGCAAAATTTTCAAGGAGATAGTATGAAGAGGTAAATTTTACTCATAATTTTTCTAAAAACAAGGAAAATGGATAAAAGCTCAACAACATAAATTTTTAAACTCATGCAAATCTAGCCTACAAAAAGATTTCAACTCACACACGTCAACTACCATCAGCCAAAAGTCTACAAACAATAAATGCGGAAGGGGTTTTAGAGAACTGTGTACCCTCTAGCTGCTGGTGAGATGTAAAGTGATAAGAGCCAATAGTGAGAACAGAAAGGAGCTGTGTTTAAAAGTAAAAATTGAGCCAGCATTCCATTCAGCAGGCCCACCGCTGAGCCTCTCACCTGAAAATACCAGAGTCGAGAAGGCACAGGCTGCAACAGCTTCACTGCAGGAGTTTTCACAATAGCCAAGACACGGAAGCAACCAAAATGTCCATCAATGGATGAATGGATAAAGAAGAAGTGGTCCATGTACATAATGGAATATTAGCCATGCAAAACAGTGAAACACTGCTCGTTGAGGCACCATTTATGAGCCTAGATATAATCTCAGAACATGACGTAAGTCAGAAAGAAAAAGACATATAGTATGATATCACTTATAGGTGTTATCTAACAACTGACAAATATGATAGCATTTTCACAGAGAAAGAAACTCACAGACTTAGAGAACAAACTATTCTTATGTAAATGGAAAGGTGGGTGGTATGGAAAATTAAGATTAGGGTTACCATATGTGTACAAATACCTACTAAATACATTTATCAAAGAGACCGACCATATAGCAAGGGAGGTCAATGGAGCACTCTGCAATAATTTACATGGGAAGAGTATCTGCACATGAATATATTACGTATGTGTGTGTGTGTGTGTGTGTGTGTGTGTGTGTATATATGTGTGTGTGTAATGTACAAATGAACCAGATTGTATACACGTAGGACAAACAATATTCTAAACATTACCTCGATTTAAAAAGACTAAAAAATCGAAAAAGAAATAATGGAATATTAACTTATGGGTTTTTTTCCTAGCACATTCCATTCTAATTTGCAACCTGGGAACGCGACTTCCAGAAATGTTGTGCTGCCCTAGAAACCAGTTTTGGGAACGGAGAAATGCTGCCGCCTTGTGGCCGTTTCCCCCAACAGCACCTTTAAAGCCAGTAGTAGTGGTCACTAAATATTCACACTCATTACAAGCCTGTAAATGTCACCTGTTGTCAAAAAAATCCTGGGGTCAAAAATCGACGAAAAATTCAAAACAGGGCAGCCTTCCCAGAAGACCACTTCAAGTGGTTTATTGTACTCACAGTTTTTTTCTGTTTTTGTGTAACAGAAAGAAAACAAAGCATGGAAAAAGGCTGAACATTAGGAATTATTAAAGACATGCAAATCCAAATTACAAAAACCTATCAGCTCACACCAGTCATAATGGCCATCAGCAAAAACTCTGCAAACAATAAATGCTGAAGGGGTTGTGGAGAAATGCGCACCCTCGTTTCTAAGTGGGACATGGTAAGAACCAGTAATGAAAACACAAAGGAGGTGCCTTGGTAAGGTAAATATTGAGCTACCATTCAATCAAGCATACCCACTGCTGGGCCTATCACCTGAGAGGATGAGAATCCAAAAGACACAGGGTGGCAATCCTGCACTCCAGCAATATTTACCACAGCCAACACTTGGAAGCAACAAAAATGTCTGTCAACAGAGGAAGGCACAAAGAAGAAGTGGTCCATGTACACAATGGAATATTACTCCAATAAAAAAATATATATACTTTCAATTTAGAAACCAAACGTAAGTAAGGAGACATCAGCTTTTGGGGGTTTGTCCGGGCACATTCCTCTCTAATATATAACCGAGGAACACCACTGGCAGGAAGGACCCCTTCCGTAATTCCCAGAATGGGGAAAGGAGAAATGCTGCCGCCCAATGGCCGATACCTGCAACAGCAGCTTTAAAACCTGTGCTCATGGTCACTTCATATGCACAAGTACTGGAGGGCTGTAAATGAAACCTGCCCTCAGAATGTCTTCAGGGAGGTAATGGCCAAACTATTTCAAAATGTGACACATACTTCAAGAAAACCATTTGAAGAGGTAAGCGCTACTCACAGCTTGAAAAAGAAGAGGACATGCCTGAAAGTTCAATTTCAAGGGATTATGAGATGCATGCAAATCCAACCTCAAAGAGGTGTCAGCTCACACCTGTCAGAATAAACATCAGCAGAAAAACTACAAACAATAAATGCTGAAAGGGTTGTGGACAAGGGCATACCCTCAAATTTAAGTGGAACATAACCTGGTAAGAGCCACTAATGAGAACAGAATGGAGACGCCTTTACAAGGTAAACATTTTGCTACCATATGATCCAACAGGCCCTCTCCTGGGCCTATAACCGAAGAAGACATAGTTGAAAGACACAGGCAGGCAAATGTGCATTTCAGCAGTGTTACAATAACCAAGACATGGAAGCAACCCAAAAGTCCATCAACAGGTGAGTGGACAAAGAAAAACCGGTCCACGTACAGATGGAATATTAGCCAAGGAAAACAATGACACAATGCCATTTGCATCACCGTAGATGAGTCTAGAAGTAATCACGCAACTTGTAGTAAGTCAGAAAGCGAAAGACACGTATCCTGTGATATCACTTATAGGTGTTACCTAAAAATCGATACCAGTGAAGATATTTCCACAGAGAAAGGCAATCACAGATTCATTAAACAAACTCATGGTTCACCAATGGAAAGGTGTGAGGATTGGATACATTAGGATGTCAGAGTTAACAGAGATATACAAACACAGGTGAAGTATATAATCACCAAAGACCTACGGAATACCAAGAGAAGACTACTCAACATTGTGTCATAACCTAAAATGGGAAAAGGATCCAAAGAAGAAAAGAGATAGGTATATGTGGAAAACAACCACATCTTGCACACCTAAAACAAGCAAAACATTGTAATCACACTTGCTGTGATAAACAATGAAAATTAAATTGAAAAAAAGAACAATATTTAGTGAGATATAAACTTAAGGGGCTTTTTCCTGGCCCATCCATTCTAATTTGCAGCCTAGAACAGGACTTCCATTGAGGCTCTGTTTCCCTAGTAACCAGATTTGGTTAATGAGAACTGCTGCCGCCTTGTGGCCGTTTCACACAACAGCAGCTCTAACTGCAGCTGTAATGGTTACTTGATAGTCAAAATACTTGCAGGCCTGTAAATGACACCTGTCCTCAAAACAATCCTTCGGTCGTAAATCGAGCAAAAATCTCAAAAGACATCCATATTTCAAAACGACAATTTCAAGAGGCATATTTTATGCACATTTTATATTCTGTCTCTTTTTTTGTGATAGAAAAAGGCATGGAAAAACGCTCAACGTCAGGAATTAATAAAGCCATGCAAATCCAGTCTAGAAACACATTCCCCTCACAGCCGTCAGAAGGATCATCAGCAAAAAAGTCTACATAGTATAAATGCTGAAGGGGTTTTAGAGAACTGTGTACCCTCTAGCTGCTGATGGGATATAACCTGGTAACAGCCAGTACAGAGAACAAAATGGAGGTGTGTTTAAAGGTAAAACTTGAGCTACTATGTGATCTGGTAGGCCCACTGATGGGCCTATCCGCTGAGTAGACCTGAATCGAAAAGACACAGGCTGGCAATCCTTCACTGCAGCAACATGTACCGTAGCCAAGAGCTGGAAGAAACCAAAACGTCCATCAACAGAAAAATGCACCAAGAAGAAGTGGTCCATGTACACAATGGAATATTAGCCATGGAAAAGCATGGAACAGTGCCGTTGGCACCAGCATAGAAGGATCTAGAGATAATCACCCTACCTGAAGTAAGAAAGAAAACGAAAGACAGATATCCTATTACATCACTTATAGGTGTTACTTAAAAATTGATAGCCATGAAATAATTTCCAAGAGAAGGACACTCATAGATTCAGAAAACCAAATTATGTTTAACCAAATGGAAAGGTGTAAGGAAGGTATGAATTAGGATATGGGGGTTAACAGACATGTAGTAATACATATGAAATATATAATCACAAAATACCTATGGAGTGCTAAAAGAGGTGTACTCAACACTCTGTAATAACCTACACGGGAAAGGATCCAAAGATGAATAGATCAATACATTGATATAATGAACCAGATTCTGTACACCTAGAAAAAACACAGTATTTTTATCCAATTTGCTGTGATAATAAATAAAAACTAAATGTAAAAAACAAACAAGAAGTAAGGAGATATAAGCTCTTGGGAGTTTGCCGTGGCACATTCTGCTCTAATTTGCAGCTTACAAACACGATTTCCAGGAACCCTCTGTTGCCCAAAAGCCCAGAGTTGGAAATGTAGAAATGCTGCCGCCTTGTGGCCGTTTCCCACAAGAGCGGCTTTAAAACCACAGCTAACGGTCACTTAACATTCACAAGGACTCAGGACAGTAAAGGACAACTGCCCTCAAAAATTCACAACTGGCAAAATTTTCAAGGAGATAGTATGAAGAGGTAAATTTTACTCATAATTTTTCTAAAAACAAGGAAAATGGATAAAAGCTCAACAACATAAATTTTTAAACTCATGCAAATCTAGCCTACAAAAAGATTTCAACTCACACACGTCAACTACCATCAGCCAAAAGTCTACAAACAATAAATGCGGAAGGGGTTTTAGAGAACTGTGTACCCTCTAGCTGCTGGTGAGATGTAAAGTGATAAGAGCCAATAGTGAGAACAGAAAGGAGCTGTGTTTAAAAGTAAAAATTGAGCCAGCATTCCATTCAGCAGGCCCACCGCTGAGCCTCTCACCTGAAAATACCAGAGTCGAGAAGGCACAGGCTGCAACAGCTTCACTGCAGGAGTTTTCACAATAGCCAAGACACGGAAGCAACCAAAATGTCCATCAATGGATGAATGGATAAAGAAGAAGTGGTCCATGTACATAATGGAATATTAGCCATGCAAAACAGTGAAACACTGCTCGTTGAGGCACCATTTATGAGCCTAGATATAATCTCAGAACATGACGTAAGTCAGAAAGAAAAAGACATATAGTATGATATCACTTATAGGTGTTATCTAACAACTGACAAATATGATAGCATTTTCACAGAGAAAGAAACTCACAGACTTAGAGAACAAACTATTCTTATGTAAATGGAAAGGTGGGTGGTATGGAAAATTAAGATTAGGGTTACCATATGTGTACAAATACCTACTAAATACATTTATCAAAGAGACCGACCATATAGCAAGGGAGGTCAATGGAGCACTCTGCAATAATTTACATGGGAAGAGTATCTGCACATGAATATATTACGTATGTGTGTGTGTGTGTGTGTGTGTGTGTGTGTATATATATGTGTGTGTGTAATGTACAAATGAACCAGATTGTATACACGTAGGACAAACAATATTCTAAACATTACCTCGATTTAAAAAGACTAAAAAATCGAAAAAGAAATAATGGAATATTAACTTATGGGTTTTTTTCCTAGCACATTCCATTCTAATTTGCAACCTGGGAACGCGACTTCCAGAAATGTTGTGCTGCCCTAGAAACCAGTTTTGGGAACGGAGAAATGCTGCCACCTTGTGGCCGTTTCCCCCAACAGCACCTTTAAAGCCAGTAGTAGTGGTCACTAAATATTCACACTCATTACAAGCCTGTAAATGTCACCTGTTGTCAAAAAAATCCTGGGGTCAAAAATCGACGAAAAATTCAAAACAGGGCAGCCTTCCCAGAAGACCACTTCAAGTGGTTTATTGTACTCACAGTTTTTTTCTGTTTTTGTGTAACAGAAAGAAAACAAAGCATGGAAAAAGGCTGAACATTAGGAATTATTAAAGACATGCAAATCCAAATTACAAAAACCTATCAGCTCACACCAGTCATAATGGCCATCAGCAAAAACTCTGCAAACAATAAATGCTGAAGGGGTTGTGGAGAAATGCGCACCCTCGTTTCTAAGTGGGACATGGTAAGAACCAGTAATGAAAACACAAAGGAGGTGCCTTGGTAAGGTAAATATTGAGCTACCATTCAATCAAGCATACCCACTGCTGGGCCTATCACCTGAGAGGATGAGAATCCAAAAGACACAGGGTGGCAATCCTGCACTCCAGCAATATTTACCACAGCCAACACTTGGAAGCAACAAAAATGTCTGTCAACAGAGGAAGGCACAAAGAAGAAGTGGTCCATGTACACAATGGAATATTACTCCAATAAAAAAATATATATACTTTCAATTTAGAAACCAAACGTAAGTAAGGAGACATCAGCTTTTGGGGGTTTGTCCGGGCACATTCCTCTCTAATATATAACCGAGGAACACCACTGGCAGGAAGGACCCCTTCCGTAATTCCCAGAATGGGGAAAGGAGAAATGCTGCCGCCCAATGGCCGATACCTGCAACAGCAGCTTTAAAACCTGTGCTCATGGTCACTTCATATGCACAAGTACTGGAGGGCTGTAAATGAAACCTGCCCTCAGAATGTCTTCAGGGAGGTAATGGCCAAACTATTTCAAAATGTGACACATACTTCAAGAAAACCATTTGAAGAGGTAAGCGCTACTCACAGCTTGAAAAAGAAGAGGACATGCCTGAAAGTTCAATTTCAAGGGATTATGAGATGCATGCAAATCCAACCTCAAAGAGGTGTCAGCTCACACCTGTCAGAATAAACATCAGCAGAAAAACTACAAACAATAAATGCTGAAAGGGTTGTGGACAAGGGCATACCCTCAAATTTAAGTGGAACATAACCTGGTAAGAGCCACTAATGAGAACAGAATGGAGACGCCTTTACAAGGTAAACATTTTGCTACCATATGATCCAACAGGCCCTCTCCTGGGCCTATAACCGAAGAAGACATAGTTGAAAGACACAGGCAGGCAAATGTGCATTTCAGCAGTGTTACAATAACCAAGACATGGAAGCAACCCAAAAGTCCATCAACAGGTGAGTGGACAAAGAAAAACCGGTCCACGTACAGATGGAATATTAGCCAAGGAAAACAATGACACAATGCCATTTGCATCACCGTAGATGAGTCTAGAAGTAATCACGCAACTTGTAGTAAGTCAGAAAGCGAAAGACACGTATCCTGTGATATCACTTATAGGTGTTACCTAAAAATTGATACCAGTGAAGATATTTCCACAGAGAAAGGCAATCACAGATTCATTAAACAAACTCATGGTTCACCAATGGAAAGGTGTGAGGATTGGATACATTAGGATGTCAGAGTTAACAGAGATATACAAACACAGGTGAAGTATATAATCACCAAAGACCTACGGAATACCAAGAGAAGACTACTCAACATTGTGTCATAACCTAAAATGGGAAAAGGATCCAAAGAAGAAAAGAGATAGGTATATGTGGAAAACAACCACATCTTGCACACCTAAAACAAGCAAAACATTGTAATCACACTTGCTGTGATAAACAATGAAAATTAAATTTAAAAAAAGAACAATATTTAGTGAGATATAAACTTAAGGGGCTTTTTCCTGGCCCATCCATTCTAATTTGCAGCCTAGAACAGGACTTCCATTGAGGCTCTGTTTCCCTAGTAACCAGATTTGGTTAATGAGAACTGCTGCCGCCTTGTGGCCGTTTCACACAACAGCAGCTCTAACTGCAGCTGTAATGGTTACTTGATAGTCAAAATACTTGCAGGCCTGTAAATGACACCTGTCCTCAAAACAATCCTTCGGTCGTAAATCGAGCAAAAATCTCAAAAGACATCCATATTTCAAAACGACAATTTCAAGAGGCATATTTTATGCACATTTTATATTCTGTCTCTTTTTTTTGTGATAGAAAAAGGCATGGAAAAACGCTCAACGTCAGGAATTAATAAAGCCATGCAAATCCAGTCTAGAAACACATTCCCCTCACAGCCGTCAGAAGGATCATCAGCAAAAAAGTCTACATAGTATAAATGCTGAAGGGGTTTCAGAGAACTGTGTACCCTCTAGCTGCTGATGGGATGTAACCTGGTAACAGCCAGCACAGAGAACAAAATGGAGGTGTGTTTAAAGGTAAAACTTGAGCTACTATGTGATCTGGTAGGCCCACTGATGGGCCTATCCGCTGAGTAGACCTGAATCGAAAAGACACAGGCTGGCAATCCTTCACTGCAGCAACATGTACCATAGCCAAGAGCTGGAAGAAACCAAAACGTCCATCAACAGAAAAATGCACCAAGAAGAAGTGGTCCATGTACACAATGGAATATTAGCCATGGAAAAGCATGGAACAGTGCCGTTGGCACCAGCATAGAAGGATCTAGAGATAATCACCCTACCTGAAGTAAGAAAGAAAACGAAAGACAGATATCCTATTACATCACTTATAGGTGTTACCTAAAAATTGATAGCCATGAAATAATTTCCAAGAGAAGGACACTCATAGATTCAGAAAACCAAATTATGTTTAACCAAATGGAAAGGTGTAAGGAAGGTATGAATTAGGATATGGGGGTTAACAGACATGTAGTAATACATATGAAATATATAATCACAAAATACCTATGGAGTGCTAAAAGAGGTGTACTCAACACTCTGTAATAACCTACACGGGAAAGGATCCAAAGATGAATAGATCAATACATTGATATAATGAACCAGATTCTGTACACCTAGAAAAAACACAGTATTTTTATCCAATTTGCTGTGATAATAAATAAAAACTAAATGTAAAAAACAAACAAGAAGTAAGGAGATATAAGCTCTTGGGAGTTTGCCGTGGCACATTCTGCTCTAATTTGCAGCTTACAAACACGATTTCCAGGAACCCTCTGTTGCCCAAAAGCCCAGAGTTGGAAATGTAGAAATGCTGCCGCCTTGTGGCCGTTTCCCACAAGAGCGGCTTTAAAACCACAGCTAACGGTCACTTAACATTCACAAGGACTCAGGACAGTAAAGGACAACTGCCCTCAAAAATTCACAACTGGCAAAATTTTCAAGGAGATAGTATGAAGAGGTAAATTTTACTCATAATTTTTCTAAAAACAAGGAAAATGGATAAAAGCTCAACAACATAAATTTTTAAACTCATGCAAATCTAGCCTACAAAAAGATTTCAACTCACACACGTCAACTACCATCAGCCAAAAGTCTACAAACAATAAATGCGGAAGGGGTTTTAGAGAACTGTGTACCCTCTAGCTGCTGGTGAGATGTAAAGTGATAAGAGCCAATAGTGAGAACAGAAAGGAGCTGTGTTTAAAAGTAAAAATTGAGCCAGCATTCCATTCAGCAGGCCCACCGCTGAGCCTCTCACCTGAAAATACCAGAGTCGAGAAGGCACAGGCTGCAACAGCTTCACTGCAGGAGTTTTCACAATAGCCAAGACACGGAAGCAACCAAAATGTCCATCAATGGATGAATGGATAAAGAAGAAGTGGTCCATGTACATAATGGAATATTAGCCATGCAAAACAGTGAAACACTGCTCGTTGAGGCACCATTTATGAGCCTAGATATAATCTCAGAACATGACGTAAGTCAGAAAGAAAAAGACATATAGTATGATATCACTTATAGGTGTTATCTAACAACTGACAAATATGATAGCATTTTCACAGAGAAAGAAACTCACAGACTTAGAGAACAAACTATTCTTATGTAAATGGAAAGGTGGGTGGTATGGAAAATTAAGATTAGGGTTACCATATGTGTACAAATACCTACTAAATACATTTATCAAAGAGACCGACCATATAGCAAGGGAGGTCAATGGAGCACTCTGCAATAATTTACATGGGAAGAGTATCTGCACATGAATATATTACGTATGTGTGTGTGTGTGTGTGTGTGTGTATGTGTGTGTGTAATGTACAAATGAACCAGATTGTATACACGTAGGACAAACAATATTCTAAACATTACCTCGATTTAAAAAGACTAAAAAATCGAAAAAGAAATAATGGAATATTAACTTGTGGGTTTTTTTCCTAGCACATTCCATTCTAATTTGCAACCTGGGGACACGACTTCCAGAAATGTTGTGCTGCCCTAGAAACCAGTTTTGGGAACGGAGAAATGCTGCCGCCTTGTGGCCGTTTCCCCCAACAGCACCTTTAAAGCCAGTAGTAGTGGTCACTAAATATTCACACTCATTACAAGCCTGTAAATGTCACCTGTTGTCAAAAAAATCCTGGGGTCAAAAATCGACGAAAAATTCAAAACAGGGCAGCCTTCCCAGAAGACCACTTCAAGTGGTTTATTGTACTCACAGTTTTTTTCTGTTTTTGTGTAACAGAAAGAAAACAAAGCATGGAAAAAGGCTGAACATTAGGAATTATTAAAGACATGCAAATCCAAATTACAAAAACCTATCAGCTCACACCAGTCATAATGGCCATCAGCAAAAACTCTGCAAACAATAAATGCTGAAGGGGTTGTGGAGAAATGCGCACCCTCGTTTCTAAGTGGGACATGGTAAGAACCAGTAATGAAAACACAAAGGAGGTGCCTTGGTAAGGTAAATATTGAGCTACCATTCAATCAAGCATACCCACTGCTGGGCCTATCACCTGAGAGGATGAGAATCCAAAAGACACAGGGTGGCAATCCTGCACTCCAGCAATATTTACCACAGCCAACACTTGGAAGCAACAAAAATGTCTGTCAACAGAGGAAGGCACAAAGAAGAAGTGGTCCATGTACACAATGGAATATTACTCCAATAAAAAAATATATATACTTTCAATTTAGAAACCAAACGTAAGTAAGGAGACATCAGCTTTTGGGGGTTTGTCCGGGCACATTCCTCTCTAATATATAACCGAGGAACACCACTGGCAGGAAGGACCCCTTCCGTAATTCCCAGAATGGGGAAAGGAGAAATGCTGCCGCCCAATGGCCGATACCTGCAACAGCAGCTTTAAAACCTGTGCTCATGGTCACTTCATATGCACAAGTACTGGAGGGCTGTAAATGAAACCTGCCCTCAGAATGTCTTCAGGGAGGTAATGGCCAAACTATTTCAAAATGTGACACATACTTCAAGAAAACCATTTGAAGAGGTAAGCGCTACTCACAGCTTGAAAAAGAAGAGGACATGCCTGAAAGTTCAATTTCAAGGGATTATGAGATGCATGCAAATCCAACCTCAAAGAGGTGTCAGCTCACACCTGTCAGAATAAACATCAGCAGAAAAACTACAAACAATAAATGCTGAAAGGGTTGTGGACAAGGGCATACCCTCAAATTTAAGTGGAACATAACCTGGTAAGAGCCACTAATGAGAACAGAATGGAGACGCCTTTACAAGGTAAACATTTTGCTACCATATGATCCAACAGGCCCTCTCCTGGGCCTATAACCGAAGAAGACATAGTTGAAAGACACAGGCAGGCAAATGTGCATTTCAGCAGTGTTACAATAACCAAGACATGGAAGCAACCCAAAAGTCCATCAACAGGTGAGTGGACAAAGAAAAACCGGTCCACGTACAGATGGAATATTAGCCAAGGAAAACAATGACACAATGCCATTTGCATCACCGTAGATGAGTCTAGAAGTAATCACGCAACTTGTAGTAAGTCAGAAAGCGAAAGACACGTATCCTGTGATATCACTTATAGGTGTTACCTAAAAATTGATACCAGTGAAGATATTTCCACAGAGAAAGGCAATCACAGATTCATTAAACAAACTCATGGTTCACCAATGGAAAGGTGTGAGGATTGGATACATTAGGATGTCAGAGTTAACAGAGATATACAAACACAGGTGAAGTATATAATCACCAAAGACCTACGGAATACCAAGAGAAGACTACTCAACATTGTGTCATAACCTAAAATGGGAAAAGGATCCAAAGAAGAAAAGAGATAGGTATATGTGGAAAACAACCACATCTTGCACACCTAAAACAAGCAAAACATTGTAATCACACTTGCTGTGATAAACAATGAAAATTAAATTGAAAAAAAGAACAATATTTAGTGAGATATAAACTTAAGGGGCTTTTTCCTGGCCCATCCATTCTAATTTGCAGCCTAGAACAGGACTTCCATTGAGGCTCTGTTTCCCTAGTAACCAGATTTGGTTAATGAGAACTGCTGCCGCCTTGTGGCCGTTTCACACAACAGCAGCTCTAACTGCAGCTGTAATGGTTACTTGATAGTCAAAATACTTGCAGGCCTGTAAATGACACCTGTCCTCAAAACAATCCTTCGGTCGTAAATCGAGCAAAAATCTCAAAAGACATCCATATTTCAAAACGACAATTTCAAGAGGCATATTTTATGCACATTTTATATTCTGTCTCATTTTTTTGTGATAGAAAAAGGCATGGAAAAACGCTCAACGTCAGGAATTAATAAAGCCATGCAAATCCAGTCTAGAAACACATTCCCCTCACAGCCGTCAGAAGGATCATCAGCAAAAAAGTCTACATAGTATAAATGCTGAAGGGGTTTTAGAGAACTGTGTACCCTCTAGCTGCTGATGGGATGTAACCTGGTAACAGCCAGTACAGAGAACAAAATGGAGGTGTGTTTAAAGGTAAAACTTGAGCTACTATGTGATCTGGTAGGCCCACTGATGGGCCTATCCGCTGAGTAGACCTGAATCGAAAAGACACAGGCTGGCAATCCTTCACTGCAGCAACATGTACCGTAGCCAAGAGCTGGAAGAAACCAAAACGTCCATCAACAGAAAAATGCACCAAGAAGAAGTGGTCCATGTACACAATGGAATATTAGCCATGGAAAAGCATGGAACAGTGCCGTTGGCACCAGCATAGAAGGATCTAGAGATAATCACCCTACCTGAAGTAAGAAAGAAAACGAAAGACAGATATCCTATTACATCACTTATAGGTGTTACCTAAAAATTGATAGCCATGAAATAATTTCCAAGAGAAGGACACTCATAGATTCAGAAAACCAAATTATGTTTAACCAAATGGAAAGGTGTAAGGAAGGTATGAATTAGGATATGGGGGTTAACAGACATGTAGTAATACATATGAAATATATAATCACAAAATACCTATGGAATGCTAAAAGAGGTGTACTCAACACTCTGTAATAACCTACACGGGAAAGGATCCAAAGATGAATAGATCAATACATTGATATAATGAACCAGATTCCGTACACCTAGAAAAAACACAGTATTTTTATCCAATTTGCTGTGATAATAAATAAAAACTAAATGTAAAAAACAAACAAGAAGTAAGGAGATATAAGCTCTTGGGAGTTTGCCGTGGCACATTCTGCTCTAATTTGCAGCTTACAAACACGATTTCCAGGAACCCTCTGTTGCCCAAAAGCCCAGAGTTGGAAATGTAGAAATGCTGCCGCCTTGTGGCCGTTTCCCACAAGAGCGGCTTTAAAACCACAGCTAACGGTCACTTAACATTCACAAGGACTCAGGACAGTAAAGGACAACTGCCCTCAAAAATTCACAACTGGCAAAATTTTCAAGGAGATAGTATGAAGAGGTAAATTTTACTCATTATTTTTCTAAAAACAAGGAAAATGGATAAAAGCTCAACAACATAAATTTTTAAACTCATGCAAATCTAGCCTACAAAAAGATTTCAACTCACACACGTCAACTACCATCAGCCAAAAGTCTACAAACAATAAATGCGGAAGGGGTTTTAGAGAACTGTGTACCCTCTAGCTGCTGGTGAGATGTAAAGTGATAAGAGCCAATAGTGAGAACAGAAAGGAGCTGTGTTTAAAAGTAAAAATTGAGCCAGCATTCCATTCAGCAGGCCCACCGCTGAGCCTCTCACCTGAAAATACCAGAGTCGAGAAGGCACAGGCTGCAACAGCTTCACTGCAGGAGTTTTCACAATAGCCAAGACACGGAAGCAACCAAAATGTCCATCAATGGATGAATGGATAAAGAAGAAGTGGTCCATGTACATAATGGAATATTAGCCATGCAAAACAGTGAAACACTGCTCGTTGAGGCACCATTTATGAGCCTAGATATAATCTCAGAACATGACGTAAGTCAGAAAGAAAAAGACATATAGTATGATATCACTTATAGGTGTTATCTAACAACTGACAAATATGATAGCATTTTCACAGAGAAAGAAACTCACAGACTTAGAGAACAAACTATTCTTATGTAAATGGAAAGGTGGGTGGTATGGAAAATTAAGATTAGGGTTACCATATGTGTACAAATACCTACTAAATACATTTATCAAAGAGACCGACCATATAGCAAGGGAGGTCAATGGAGCACTCTGCAATAATTTACATGGGAAGAGTATCTGCACATGAATATATTACGTATGTGTGTGTGTGTGTGTGTGTGTGTGTGTGTATATATATGTGTGTGTGTAATGTACAAATGAACCAGATTGTATACACGTAGGACAAACAATATTCTAAACATTACCTCGATTTAAAAAGACTAAAAAATCGAAAAAGAAATAATGGAATATTAACTTATGGGTTTTTTTCCTAGCACATTCCATTCTAATTTGCAACCTGGGAACGCGACTTCCAGAAATGTTGTGCTGCCCTAGAAACCAGTTTTGGGAACGGAGAAATGCTGCCGCCTTGTGGCCGTTTCCCCCAACAGCACCTTTAAAGCCAGTAGTAGTGGTCACTAAATATTCACACTCATTACAAGCCTGTAAATGTCACCTGTTGTCAAAAAAATCCTGGGGTCAAAAATCGACGAAAAATTCAAAACAGGGCAGCCTTCCCAGAAGACCACTTCAAGTGGTTTATTGTACTCACAGTTTTTTTCTGTTTTTGTGTAACAGAAAGAAAACAAAGCATGGAAAAAGGCTGAACATTAGGAATTATTAAAGACATGCAAATCCAAATTACAAAAACCTATCAGCTCACACCAGTCATAATGGCCATCAGCAAAAACTCTGCAAACAATAAATGCTGAAGGGGTTGTGGAGAAATGCGCACCCTCGTTTCTAAGTGGGACATGGTAAGAACCAGTAATGAAAACACAAAGGAGGTGCCTTGGTAAGGTAAATATTGAGCTACCATTCAATCAAGCATACCCACTGCTGGGCCTATCACCTGAGAGGATGAGAATCCAAAAGACACAGGGTGGCAATCCTGCACTCCAGCAATATTTACCACAGCCAACACTTGGAAGCAACAAAAATGTCTGTCAACAGAGGAAGGCACAAAGAAGAAGTGGTCCATGTACACAATGGAATATTACTCCAATAAAAAAATATATATACTTTCAATTTAGAAACCAAACGTAAGTAAGGAGACATCAGCTTTTGGGGGTTTGTCCGGGCACATTCCTCTCTAATATATAACCGAGGAACACCACTGGCAGGAAGGACCCCTTCCGTAATTCCCAGAATGGGGAAAGGAGAAATGCTGCCGCCCAATGGCCGATACCTGCAACAGCAGCTTTAAAACCTGTGCTCATGGTCACTTCATATGCACAAGTACTGGAGGGCTGTAAATGAAACCTGCCCTCAGAATGTCTTCAGGGAGGTAATGGCCAAACTATTTCAAAATGTGACACATACTTCAAGAAAACCATTTGAAGAGGTAAGCGCTACTCACAGCTTGAAAAAGAAGAGGACATGCCTGAAAGTTCAATTTCAAGGGATTATGAGATGCATGCAAATCCAACCTCAAAGAGGTGTCAGCTCACACCTGTCAGAATAAACATCAGCAGAAAAACTACAAACAATAAATGCTGAAAGGGTTGTGGACAAGGGCATACCCTCAAATTTAAGTGGAACATAACCTGGTAAGAGCCACTAATGAGAACAGAATGGAGACGCCTTTACAAGGTAAACATTTTGCTACCATATGATCCAACAGGCCCTCTCCTGGGCCTATAACCGAAGAAGACATAGTTGAAAGACACAGGCAGGCAAATGTGCATTTCAGCAGTGTTACAATAACCAAGACATGGAAGCAACCCAAAAGTCCATCAACAGGTGAGTGGACAAAGAAAAACCGGTCCACGTACAGATGGAATATTAGCCAAGGAAAACAATGACACAATGCCATTTGCATCACCGTAGATGAGTCTAGAAGTAATCACGCAACTTGTAGTAAGTCAGAAAGCGAAAGACACGTATCCTGTGATATCACTTATAGGTGTTACCTAAAAATTGATACCAGTGAAGATATTTCCACAGAGAAAGGCAATCACAGATTCATTAAACAAACTCATGGTTCACCAATGGAAAGGTGTGAGGATTGGATACATTAGGATGTCAGAGTTAACAGAGATATACAAACACAGGTGAAGTATATAATCACCAAAGACCTACGGAATACCAAGAGAAGACTACTCAACATTGTGTCATAACCTAAAATGGGAAAAGGATCCAAAGAAGAAAAGAGATAGGTATATGTGGAAAACAACCACATCTTGCACACCTAAAACAAGCAAAACATTGTAATCACACTTGCTGTGATAAACAATGAAAATTAAATTGAAAAAAAGAACAATATTTAGTGAGATATAAACTTAAGGGGCTTTTTCCTGGCCCATCCATTCTAATTTGCAGCCTAGAACAGGACTTCCATTGAGGCTCTGTTTCCCTAGTAACCAGATTTGGTTAATGAGAACTGCTGCCGCCTTGTGGCCGTTTCACACAACAGCAGCTCTAACTGCAGCTGTAATGGTTACTTGATAGTCAAAATACTTGCAGGCCTGTAAATGACACCTGTCCTCAAAACAATCCTTCGGTCGTAAATCGAGCAAAAATCTCAAAAGACATCCATATTTCAAAACGACAATTTCAAGAGGCATATTTTATGCACATTTTATATTCTGTCTCTTTTTTTTGTGATAGAAAAAGGCATGGAAAAACGCTCAACGTCAGGAATTAATAAAGCCATGCAAATCCAGTCTAGAAACACATTCCCCTCACAGCCGTCAGAAGGATCATCAGCAAAAAAGTCTACATAGTATAAATGCTGAAGGGGTTTCAGAGAACTGTGTACCCTCTAGCTGCTGATGGGATGTAACCTGGTAACAGCCAGCACAGAGAACAAAATGGAGGTGTGTTTAAAGGTAAAACTTGAGCTACTATGTGATCTGGTAGGCCCACTGATGGGCCTATCCGCTGAGTAGACCTGAATCGAAAAGACACAGGCTGGCAATCCTTCACTGCAGCAACATGTACCATAGCCAAGAGCTGGAAGAAACCAAAACGTCCATCAACAGAAAAATGCACCAAGAAGAAGTGGTCCATGTACACAATGGAATATTAGCCATGGAAAAGCATGGAACAGTGCCGTTGGCACCAGCATAGAAGGATCTAGAGATAATCACCCTACCTGAAGTAAGAAAGAAAACGAAAGACAGATATCCTATTACATCACTTATAGGTGTTACCTAAAAATTGATAGCCATGAAATAATTTCCAAGAGAAGGACACTCATAGATTCAGAAAACCAAATTATGTTTAACCAAATGGAAAGGTGTAAGGAAGGTATGAATTAGGATATGGGGGTTAACAGACACGTAGTAATACATATGAAATATATAATCACAAAATACCTATGGAGTGCTAAAAGAGGTGTACTCAACACTCTGTAATAACCTACACGGGAAAGGATCCAAAGATGAATAGATCAATACATTGATATAATGAACCAGATTCCGTACACCTAGAAAAAACACAGTATTTTTATCCAATTTGCTGTGATAATAAATAAAAACTAAATGTAAAAAACAAACAAGAAGTAAGGAGATATAAGCTCTTGGGAGTTTGCCGTGGCACATTCTGCTCTAATTTGCAGCTTACAAACACGATTTCCAGGAACCCTCTGTTGCCCAAAAGCCCAGAGTTGGAAATGTAGAAATGCTGCCGCCTTGTGGCCGTTTCCCACAAGAGCGGCTTTAAAACCACAGCTAACGGTCACTTAACATTCACAAGGACTCAGGACAGTAAAGGACAACTGCCCTCAAAAATTCACAACTGGCAAAATTTTCAAGGAGATAGTATGAAGAGGTAAATTTTACTCATTATTTTTCTAAAAACAAGGAAAATGGATAAAAGCTCAACAACATAAATTTTTAAACTCATGCAAATCTAGCCTACAAAAAGATTTCAACTCACACACGTCAACTACCATCAGCCAAAAGTCTACAAACAATAAATGCGGAAGGGGTTTTAGAGAACTGTGTACCCTCTAGCTGCTGGTGAGATGTAAAGTGATAAGAGCCAATAGTGAGAACAGAAAGGAGCTGTGTTTAAAAGTAAAAATTGAGCCAGCATTCCATTCAGCAGGCCCACCGCTGAGCCTCTCACCTGAAAATACCAGAGTCGAGAAGGCACAGGCTGCAACAGCTTCACTGCAGGAGTTTTCACAATAGCCAAGACACGGAAGCAACCAAAATGTCCATCAATGGATGAATGGATAAAGAAGAAGTGGTCCATGTACATAATGGAATATTAGCCATGCAAAACAGTGAAACACTGCTCGTTGAGGCACCATTTATGAGCCTAGATATAATCTCAGAACATGACGTAAGTCAGAAAGAAAAAGACATATAGTATGATATCACTTATAGGTGTTATCTAACAACTGACAAATATGATAGCATTTTCACAGAGAAAGAAACTCACAGACTTAGAGAACAAACTATTCTTATGTAAATGGAAAGGTGGGTGGTATGGAAAATTAAGATTAGGGTTACCATATGTGTACAAATACCTACTAAATACATTTATCAAAGAGACCGACCATATAGCAAGGGAGGTCAATGGAGCACTCTGCAATAATTTACATGGGAAGAGTATCTGCACATGAATATATTACGTATGTGTGTGTGTGTGTGTGTGTGTGTGTGTGTGTGTATATATGTGTGTGTGTAATGTACAAATGAACCAGATTGTATACACGTAGGACAAACAATATTCTAAACATTACCTCGATTTAAAAAGACTAAAAAATCGAAAAAGAAATAATGGAATATTAACTTATGGGTTTTTTTCCTAGCACATTCCATTCTAATTTGCAACCTGGGAACGCGACTTCCAGAAATGTTGTGCTGCCCTAGAAACCAGTTTTGGGAACGGAGAAATGCTGCCGCCTTGTGGCCGTTTCCCCCAACAGCACCTTTAAAGCCAGTAGTAGTGGTCACTAAATATTCACACTCATTACAAGCCTGTAAATGTCACCTGTTGTCAAAAAAATCCTGGGGTCAAAAATCGACGAAAAATTCAAAACAGGGCAGCCTTCCCAGAAGACCACTTCAAGTGGTTTATTGTACTCACAGTTTTTTTCTGTTTTTGTGTAACAGAAAGAAAACAAAGCATGGAAAAAGGCTGAACATTAGGAATTATTAAAGACATGCAAATCCAAATTACAAAAACCTATCAGCTCACACCAGTCATAATGGCCATCAGCAAAAACTCTGCAAACAATAAATGCTGAAGGGGTTGTGGAGAAATGCGCACCCTCGTTTCTAAGTGGGACATGGTAAGAACCAGTAATGAAAACACAAAGGAGGTGCCTTGGTAAGGTAAATATTGAGCTACCATTCAATCAAGCATACCCACTGCTGGGCCTATCACCTGAGAGGATGAGAATCCAAAAGACACAGGGTGGCAATCCTGCACTCCAGCAATATTTACCACAGCCAACACTTGGAAGCAACAAAAATGTCTGTCAACAGAGGAAGGCACAAAGAAGAAGTGGTCCATGTACACAATGGAATATTACTCCAATAAAAAAATATATATACTTTCAATTTAGAAACCAAACGTAAGTAAGGAGACATCAGCTTTTGGGGGTTTGTCCGGGCACATTCCTCTCTAATATATAACCGAGGAACACCACTGGCAGGAAGGACCCCTTCCGTAATTCCCAGAATGGGGAAAGGAGAAATGCTGCCGCCCAATGGCCGATACCTGCAACAGCAGCTTTAAAACCTGTGCTCATGGTCACTTCATATGCACAAGTACTGGAGGGCTGTAAATGAAACCTGCCCTCAGAATGTCTTCAGGGAGGTAATGGCCAAACTATTTCAAAATGTGACACATACTTCAAGAAAACCATTTGAAGAGGTAAGCGCTACTCACAGCTTGAAAAAGAAGAGGACATGCCTGAAAGTTCAATTTCAAGGGATTATGAGATGCATGCAAATCCAACCTCAAAGAGGTGTCAGCTCACACCTGTCAGAATAAACATCAGCAGAAAAACTACAAACAATAAATGCTGAAAGGGTTGTGGACAAGGGCATACCCTCAAATTTAAGTGGAACATAACCTGGTAAGAGCCACTAATGAGAACAGAATGGAGACGCCTTTACAAGGTAAACATTTTGCTACCATATGATCCAACAGGCCCTCTCCTGGGCCTATAACCGAAGAAGACATAGTTGAAAGACACAGGCAGGCAAATGTGCATTTCAGCAGTGTTACAATAACCAAGACATGGAAGCAACCCAAAAGTCCATCAACAGGTGAGTGGACAAAGAAAAACCGGTCCACGTACAGATGGAATATTAGCCAAGGAAAACAATGACACAATGCCATTTGCATCACCGTAGATGAGTCTAGAAGTAATCACGCAACTTGTAGTAAGTCAGAAAGCGAAAGACACGTATCCTGTGATATCACTTATAGGTGTTACCTAAAAATCGATACCAGTGAAGATATTTCCACAGAGAAAGGCAATCACAGATTCATTAAACAAACTCATGGTTCACCAATGGAAAGGTGTGAGGATTGGATACATTAGGATGTCAGAGTTAACAGAGATATACAAACACAGGTGAAGTATATAATCACCAAAGACCTACGGAATACCAAGAGAAGACTACTCAACATTGTGTCATAACCTAAAATGGGAAAAGGATCCAAAGAAGAAAAGAGATAGGTATATGTGGAAAACAACCACATCTTGCACACCTAAAACAAGCAAAACATTGTAATCACACTTGCTGTGATAAACAATGAAAATTAAATTGAAAAAAAGAACAATATTTAGTGAGATATAAACTTAAGGGGCTTTTTCCTGGCCCATCCATTCTAATTTGCAGCCTAGAACAGGACTTCCATTGAGGCTCTGTTTCCCTAGTAACCAGATTTGGTTAATGAGAACTGCTGCCGCCTTGTGGCCGTTTCACACAACAGCAGCTCTAACTGCAGCTGTAATGGTTACTTGATAGTCAAAATACTTGCAGGCCTGTAAATGACACCTGTCCTCAAAACAATCCTTCGGTCGTAAATCGAGCAAAAATCTCAAAAGACATCCATATTTCAAAACGACAATTTCAAGAGGCATATTTTATGCACATTTTATATTCTGTCTCTTTTTTTGTGATAGAAAAAGGCATGGAAAAACGCTCAACGTCAGGAATTAATAAAGCCATGCAAATCCAGTCTAGAAACACATTCCCCTCACAGCCGTCAGAAGGATCATCAGCAAAAAAGTCTACATAGTATAAATGCTGAAGGGGTTTTAGAGAACTGTGTACCCTCTAGCTGCTGATGGGATATAACCTGGTAACAGCCAGTACAGAGAACAAAATGGAGGTGTGTTTAAAGGTAAAACTTGAGCTACTATGTGATCTGGTAGGCCCACTGATGGGCCTATCCGCTGAGTAGACCTGAATCGAAAAGACACAGGCTGGCAATCCTTCACTGCAGCAACATGTACCGTAGCCAAGAGCTGGAAGAAACCAAAACGTCCATCAACAGAAAAATGCACCAAGAAGAAGTGGTCCATGTACACAATGGAATATTAGCCATGGAAAAGCATGGAACAGTGCCGTTGGCACCAGCATAGAAGGATCTAGAGATAATCACCCTACCTGAAGTAAGAAAGAAAACGAAAGACAGATATCCTATTACATCACTTATAGGTGTTACTTAAAAATTGATAGCCATGAAATAATTTCCAAGAGAAGGACACTCATAGATTCAGAAAACCAAATTATGTTTAACCAAATGGAAAGGTGTAAGGAAGGTATGAATTAGGATATGGGGGTTAACAGACATGTAGTAATACATATGAAATATATAATCACAAAATACCTATGGAGTGCTAAAAGAGGTGTACTCAACACTCTGTAATAACCTACACGGGAAAGGATCCAAAGATGAATAGATCAATACATTGATATAATGAACCAGATTCTGTACACCTAGAAAAAACACAGTATTTTTATCCAATTTGCTGTGATAATAAATAAAAACTAAATGTAAAAAACAAACAAGAAGTAAGGAGATATAAGCTCTTGGGAGTTTGCCGTGGCACATTCTGCTCTAATTTGCAGCTTACAAACACGATTTCCAGGAACCCTCTGTTGCCCAAAAGCCCAGAGTTGGAAATGTAGAAATGCTGCCGCCTTGTGGCCGTTTCCCACAAGAGCGGCTTTAAAACCACAGCTAACGGTCACTTAACATTCACAAGGACTCAGGACAGTAAAGGACAACTGCCCTCAAAAATTCACAACTGGCAAAATTTTCAAGGAGATAGTATGAAGAGGTAAATTTTACTCATAATTTTTCTAAAAACAAGGAAAATGGATAAAAGCTCAACAACATAAATTTTTAAACTCATGCAAATCTAGCCTACAAAAAGATTTCAACTCACACACGTCAACTACCATCAGCCAAAAGTCTACAAACAATAAATGCGGAAGGGGTTTTAGAGAACTGTGTACCCTCTAGCTGCTGGTGAGATGTAAAGTGATAAGAGCCAATAGTGAGAACAGAAAGGAGCTGTGTTTAAAAGTAAAAATTGAGCCAGCATTCCATTCAGCAGGCCCACCGCTGAGCCTCTCACCTGAAAATACCAGAGTCGAGAAGGCACAGGCTGCAACAGCTTCACTGCAGGAGTTTTCACAATAGCCAAGACACGGAAGCAACCAAAATGTCCATCAATGGATGAATGGATAAAGAAGAAGTGGTCCATGTACATAATGGAATATTAGCCATGCAAAACAGTGAAACACTGCTCGTTGAGGCACCATTTATGAGCCTAGATATAATCTCAGAACATGACGTAAGTCAGAAAGAAAAAGACATATAGTATGATATCACTTATAGGTGTTATCTAACAACTGACAAATATGATAGCATTTTCACAGAGAAAGAAACTCACAGACTTAGAGAACAAACTATTCTTATGTAAATGGAAAGGTGGGTGGTATGGAAAATTAAGATTAGGGTTACCATATGTGTACAAATACCTACTAAATACATTTATCAAAGAGACCGACCATATAGCAAGGGAGGTCAATGGAGCACTCTGCAATAATTTACATGGGAAGAGTATCTGCACATGAATATATTACGTATGTGTGTGTGTGTGTGTGTGTGTGTGTGTGTGTATATATGTGTGTGTGTAATGTACAAATGAACCAGATTGTATACACGTAGGACAAACAATATTCTAAACATTACCTCGATTTAAAAAGACTAAAAAATCGAAAAAGAAATAATGGAATATTAACTTATGGGTTTTTTTCCTAGCACATTCCATTCTAATTTGCAACCTGGGAACGCGACTTCCAGAAATGTTGTGCTGCCCTAGAAACCAGTTTTGGGAACGGAGAAATGCTGCCGCCTTGTGGCCGTTTCCCCCAACAGCACCTTTAAAGCCAGTAGTAGTGGTCACTAAATATTCACACTCATTACAAGCCTGTAAATGTCACCTGTTGTCAAAAAAATCCTGGGGTCAAAAATCGACGAAAAATTCAAAACAGGGCAGCCTTCCCAGAAGACCACTTCAAGTGGTTTATTGTACTCACAGTTTTTTTCTGTTTTTGTGTAACAGAAAGAAAACAAAGCATGGAAAAAGGCTGAACATTAGGAATTATTAAAGACATGCAAATCCAAATTACAAAAACCTATCAGCTCACACCAGTCATAATGGCCATCAGCAAAAACTCTGCAAACAATAAATGCTGAAGGGGTTGTGGAGAAATGCGCACCCTCGTTTCTAAGTGGGACATGGTAAGAACCAGTAATGAAAACACAAAGGAGGTGCCTTGGTAAGGTAAATATTGAGCTACCATTCAATCAAGCATACCCACTGCTGGGCCTATCACCTGAGAGGATGAGAATCCAAAAGACACAGGGTGGCAATCCTGCACTCCAGCAATATTTACCACAGCCAACACTTGGAAGCAACAAAAATGTCTGTCAACAGAGGAAGGCACAAAGAAGAAGTGGTCCATGTACACAATGGAATATTACTCCAATAAAAAAATATATATACTTTCAATTTAGAAACCAAACGTAAGTAAGGAGACATCAGCTTTTGGGGGTTTGTCCGGGCACATTCCTCTCTAATATATAACCGAGGAACACCACTGGCAGGAAGGACCCCTTCCGTAATTCCCAGAATGGGGAAAGGAGAAATGCTGCCGCCCAATGGCCGATACCTGCAACAGCAGCTTTAAAACCTGTGCTCATGGTCACTTCATATGCACAAGTACTGGAGGGCTGTAAATGAAACCTGCCCTCAGAATGTCTTCAGGGAGGTAATGGCCAAACTATTTCAAAATGTGACACATACTTCAAGAAAACCATTTGAAGAGGTAAGCGCTACTCACAGCTTGAAAAAGAAGAGGACATGCCTGAAAGTTCAATTTCAAGGGATTATGAGATGCATGCAAATCCAACCTCAAAGAGGTGTCAGCTCACACCTGTCAGAATAAACATCAGCAGAAAAACTACAAACAATAAATGCTGAAAGGGTTGTGGACAAGGGCATACCCTCAAATTTAAGTGGAACATAACCTGGTAAGAGCCACTAATGAGAACAGAATGGAGACGCCTTTACAAGGTAAACATTTTGCTACCATATGATCCAACAGGCCCTCTCCTGGGCCTATAACCGAAGAAGACATAGTTGAAAGACACAGGCAGGCAAATGTGCATTTCAGCAGTGTTACAATAACCAAGACATGGAAGCAACCCAAAAGTCCATCAACAGGTGAGTGGACAAAGAAAAACCGGTCCACGTACAGATGGAATATTAGCCAAGGAAAACAATGACACAATGCCATTTGCATCACCGTAGATGAGTCTAGAAGTAATCACGCAACTTGTAGTAAGTCAGAAAGCGAAAGACACGTATCCTGTGATATCACTTATAGGTGTTACCTAAAAATTGATACCAGTGAAGATATTTCCACAGAGAAAGGCAATCACAGATTCATTAAACAAACTCATGGTTCACCAATGGAAAGGTGTGAGGATTGGATACATTAGGATGTCAGAGTTAACAGAGATATACAGACACAGGTGAAGTATATAATCACCAAAGACCTATGGAATACCAAGAGAAGACTACTCAACATTGTGTCATAACCTAAAATGGGAAAAGAATCCAAAGAAGAAAAGAGATAGGTATATGTGGAAAACAACCACATCTTGCACACCTAAAACAAGCAAAACATTGTAATCACACTTGCTGTGATAAACAATGAAAATTAAATTGAAAAAAAGAACAATATTTAGTGAGATATAAACTTAAGGGGCTTTTTCCTGGCCCATCCATTCTAATTTGCAGCCTAGAACAGGACTTCCATTGAGGCTCTGTTTCCCTAGTAACCAGATTTGGTTAATGAGAACTGCTGCCGCCTTGTGGCCGTTTCACACAACAGCAGCTCTAACTGCAGCTGTAATGGTTACTTGATAGTCAAAATACTTGCAGGCCTGTAAATGACACCTGTCCTCAAAACAATCCTTCGGTCGTAAATCGAGCAAAAATCTCAAAAGACATCCATATTTCAAAACGACAATTTCAAGAGGCATATTTTATGCACATTTTATATTCTGTCTCTTTTTTTGTGATAGAAAAAGGCATGGAAAAACGCTCAACGTCAGGAATTAATAAAGCCATGCAAATCCAGTCTAGAAACACATTCCCCTCACAGCCGTCAGAAGGATCATCAGCAAAAAAGTCTACATAGTATAAATGCTGAAGGGGTTTCAGAGAACTGTGTACCCTCTAGCTGCTGATGGGATGTAACCTGGTAACAGCCAGTACAGAGAACAAAATGGAGGTGTGTTTAAAGGTAAAACTTGAGCTACTATGTGATCTGGTAGGCCCACTGATGGGCCTATCCGCTGAGTAGACCTGAATCGAAAAGACACAGGCTGGCAATCCTTCACTGCAGCAACATGTACCATAGCCAAGAGCTGGAAGAAACCAAAACGTCCATCAACAGAAAAATGCACCAAGAAGAAGTGGTCCATGTACACAATGGAATATTAGCCATGGAAAAGCATGGAACAGTGCCGTTGGCACCAGCATAGAAGGATCTAGAGATAATCACCCTACCTGAAGTAAGAAAGAAAACGAAAGACAGATATCCTATTACATCACTTATAGGTGTTACCTAAAAATTGATAGCCATGAAATAATTTCCAAGAGAAGGACACTCATAGATTCAGAAAACCAAATTATGTTTAACCAAATGGAAAGGTGTAAGGAAGGTATGAATTAGGATATGGGGGTTAACAGACATGTAGTAATACATATGAAATATATAATCACAAAATACCTATGG
Source organism: Lagenorhynchus albirostris (assembly GCF_949774975.1). Lineage (NCBI taxonomy): Eukaryota > Metazoa > Chordata > Mammalia > Artiodactyla > Delphinidae > Lagenorhynchus > Lagenorhynchus albirostris. The sequence continues at coordinate 789,188 of NW_026783320.1, read as the reverse complement.
AATGCTAAAAGAGGTGTACTCAACACTCTGTAATAACCTACACGGGAAAGGATCCAAAGATGAATAGATCAATACATTGATATAATGAACCAGATTCCGTACACCTAGAAAAAACACAGTATTTTTATCCAATTTGCTGTGATAATAAATAAAAACTAAATGTAAAAAACAAACAAGAAGTAAGGAGATATAAGCTCTTGGGAGTTTGCCGTGGCACATTCTGCTCTAATTTGCAGCTTACAAACACGATTTCCAGGAACCCTCTGTTGCCCAAAAGCCCAGAGTTGGAAATGTAGCAATGCTGCCGCCTTGTGGCCGTTTCCCACAAGAGCGGCTTTAAAACCACAGCTAACGGTCACTTAACATTCACAAGGACTCAGGACAGTAAAGGACAACTGCCCTCAAAAATTCACAACTGGCAAAATTTTCAAGGAGATAGTATGAAGAGGTAAATTTTACTCATAATTTTTCTAAAAACAAGGAAAATGGATAAAAGCTCAACAACATAAATTTTTAAACTCATGCAAATCTAGCCTACAAAAAGATTTCAACTCACACACGTCAACTACCATCAGCCAAAAGTCTACAAACAATAAATGCGGAAGGGGTTTTAGAGAACTGTGTACCCTCTAGCTGCTGGTGAGATGTAAAGTGATAAGAGCCAATAGTGAGAACAGAAAGGAGCTGTGTTTAAAAGTAAAAATTGAGCCAGCATTCCATTCAGCAGGCCCACCGCTGAGCCTCTCACCTGAAAATACCAGAGTCGAGAAGGCACAGGCTGCAACAGCTTCACTGCAGGAGTTTTCACAATAGCCAAGACACGGAAGCAACCAAAATGTCCATCAATGGATGAATGGATAAAGAAGAAGTGGTCCATGTACATAATGGAATATTAGCCATGCAAAACAGTGAAACACTGCTCGTTGAGGCACCATTTATGAGCCTAGATATAATCTCAGAACATGACGTAAGTCAGAAAGAAAAAGACATATAGTATGATATCACTTATAGGTGTTATCTAACAACTGACAAATATGATAGTATTTTCACAGAGAAAGAAACTCACAGACTTAGAGAACAAACTATTCTTATGTAAATGGAAAGGTGGGTGGTATGGAAAATTAAGATTAGGGTTACCATATGTGTACAAATACCTACTAAATACATTTATCAAAGAGACCGACCATATAGCAAGGGAGGTCAATGGAGCACTCTGCAATAATTTACATGGGAAGAGTATCTGCACATGAATATATTACGTATGTGTGTGTGTGTGTGTGTGTGTGTGTGTGTGTGTATATATGTGTGTGTGTAATGTACAAATGAACCAGATTGTATACACGTAGGACAAACAATATTCTAAACATTACCTCGATTTAAAAAGACTAAAAAATCGAAAAAGAAATAATGGAATATTAACTTATGGGTTTTTTTCCTAGCACATTCCATTCTAATTTGCAACCTGGGAACGCGACTTCCAGAAATGTTGTGCTGCCCTAGAAACCAGTTTTGGGAACGGAGAAATGCTGCCGCCTTGTGGCCGTTTCCCCCAACAGCACCTTTAAAGCCAGTAGTAGTGGTCACTAAATATTCACACTCATTACAAGCCTGTAAATGTCACCTGTTGTCAAAAAAATCCTGGGGTCAAAAATCGACGAAAAATTCAAAACAGGGCAGCCTTCCCAGAAGACCACTTCAAGTGGTTTATTGTACTCACAGTTTTTTTCTGTTTTTGTGTAACAGAAAGAAAACAAAGCATGGAAAAAGGCTGAACATTAGGAATTATTAAAGACATGCAAATCCAAATTACAAAAACCTATCAGCTCACACCAGTCATAATGGCCATCAGCAAAAACTCTGCAAACAATAAATGCTGAAGGGGTTGTGGAGAAATGCGCACCCTCGTTTCTAAGTGGGACATGGTAAGAACCAGTAATGAAAACACAAAGGAGGTGCCTTGGTAAGGTAAATATTGAGCTACCATTCAATCAAGCATACCCACTGCTGGGCCTATCACCTGAGAGGATGAGAATCCAAAAGACACAGGGTGGCAATCCTGCACTCCAGCAATATTTACCACAGCCAACACTTGGAAGCAACAAAAATGTCTGTCAACAGAGGAAGGCACAAAGAAGAAGTGGTCCATGTACACAATGGAATATTACTCCAATAAAAAAATATATATACTTTCAATTTAGAAACCAAACGTAAGTAAGGAGACATCAGCTTTTGGGGGTTTGTCCGGGCACATTCCTCTCTAATATATAACCGAGGAACACCACTGGCAGGAAGGACCCCTTCCGTAATTCCCAGAATGGGGAAAGGAGAAATGCTGCCGCCCAATGGCCGATACCTGCAACAGCAGCTTTAAAACCTGTGCTCATGGTCACTTCATATGCACAAGTACTGGAGGGCTGTAAATGAAACCTGCCCTCAGAATGTCTTCAGGGAGGTAATGGCCAAACTATTTCAAAATGTGACACATACTTCAAGAAAACCATTTGAAGAGGTAAGCGCTACTCACAGCTTGAAAAAGAAGAGGACATGCCTGAAAGTTCAATTTCAAGGGATTATGAGATGCATGCAAATCCAACCTCAAAGAGGTGTCAGCTCACACCTGTCAGAATAAACATCAGCAGAAAAACTACAAACAATAAATGCTGAAAGGGTTGTGGACAAGGGCATACCCTCAAATTTAAGTGGAACATAACCTGGTAAGAGCCACTAATGAGAACAGAATGGAGACGCCTTTACAAGGTAAACATTTTGCTACCATATGATCCAACAGGCCCTCTCCTGGGCCTATAACCGAAGAAGACATAGTTGAAAGACACAGGCAGGCAAATGTGCATTTCAGCAGTGTTACAATAACCAAGACATGGAAGCAACCCAAAAGTCCATCAACAGGTGAGTGGACAAAGAAAAACCGGTCCACGTACAGATGGAATATTAGCCAAGGAAAACAATGACACAATGCCATTTGCATCACCGTAGATGAGTCTAGAAGTAATCACGCAACTTGTAGTAAGTCAGAAAGCGAAAGACACGTATCCTGTGATATCACTTATAGGTGTTACCTAAAAATTGATACCAGTGAAGATATTTCCACAGAGAAAGGCAATCACAGATTCATTAAACAAACTCATGGTTCACCAATGGAAAGGTGTGAGGATTGGATACATTAGGATGTCAGAGTTAACAGAGATATACAAACACAGGTGAAGTATATAATCACCAAAGACCTACGGAATACCAAGAGAAGACTACTCAACATTGTGTCATAACCTAAAATGGGAAAAGGATCCAAAGAAGAAAAGAGATAGGTATATGTGGAAAACAACCACATCTTGCACACCTAAAACAAGCAAAACATTGTAATCACACTTGCTGTGATAAACAATGAAAATTAAATTGAAAAAAAGAACAATATTTAGTGAGATATAAACTTAAGGGGCTTTTTCCTGGCCCATCCATTCTAATTTGCAGCCTAGAACAGGACTTCCATTGAGGCTCTGTTTCCCTAGTAACCAGATTTGGTTAATGAGAACTGCTGCCGCCTTGTGGCCGTTTCACACAACAGCAGCTCTAACTGCAGCTGTAATGGTTACTTGATAGTCAAAATACTTGCAGGCCTGTAAATGACACCTGTCCTCAAAACAATCCTTCGGTCGTAAATCGAGCAAAAATCTCAAAAGACATCCATATTTCAAAACGACAATTTCAAGAGGCATATTTTATGCACATTTTATATTCTGTCTCATTTTTTTGTGATAGAAAAAGGCATGGAAAAACGCTCAACGTCAGGAATTAATAAAGCCATGCAAATCCAGTCTAGAAACACATTCCCCTCACAGCCGTCAGAAGGATCATCAGCAAAAAAGTCTACATAGTATAAATGCTGAAGGGGTTTTAGAGAACTGTGTACCCTCTAGCTGCTGATGGGATGTAACCTGGTAACAGCCAGTACAGAGAACAAAATGGAGGTGTGTTTAAAGGTAAAACTTGAGCTACTATGTGATCTGGTAGGCCCACTGATGGGCCTATCCGCTGAGTAGACCTGAATCGAAAAGACACAGGCTGGCAATCCTTCACTGCAGCAACATGTACCGTAGCCAAGAGCTGGAAGAAACCAAAACGTCCATCAACAGAAAAATGCACCAAGAAGAAGTGGTCCATGTACACAATGGAATATTAGCCATGGAAAAGCATGGAACAGTGCCGTTGGCACCAGCATAGAAGGATCTAGAGATAATCACCCTACCTGAAGTAAGAAAGAAAACGAAAGACAGATATCCTATTACATCACTTATAGGTGTTACCTAAAAATTGATAGCCATGAAATAATTTCCAAGAGAAGGACACTCATAGATTCAGAAAACCAAATTATGTTTAACCAAATGGAAAGGTGTAAGGAAGGTATGAATTAGGATATGGGGGTTAACAGACATGTAGTAATACATATGAAATATATAATCACAAAATACCTATGGAATGCTAAAAGAGGTGTACTCAACACTCTGTAATAACCTACACGGGAAAGGATCCAAAGATGAATAGATCAATACATTGATATAATGAACCAGATTCCGTACACCTAGAAAAAACACAGTATTTTTATCCAATTTGCTGTGATAATAAATAAAAACTAAATGTAAAAAACAAACAAGAAGTAAGGAGATATAAGCTCTTGGGAGTTTGCCGTGGCACATTCTGCTCTAATTTGCAGCTTACAAACACGATTTCCAGGAACCCTCTGTTGCCCAAAAGCCCAGAGTTGGAAATGTAGAAATGCTGCCGCCTTGTGGCCGTTTCCCACAAGAGCGGCTTTAAAACCACAGCTAACGGTCACTTAACATTCACAAGGACTCAGGACAGTAAAGGACAACTGCCCTCAAAAATTCACAACTGGCAAAATTTTCAAGGAGATAGTATGAAGAGGTAAATTTTACTCATAATTTTTCTAAAAACAAGGAAAATGGATAAAAGCTCAACAACATAAATTTTTAAACTCATGCAAATCTAGCCTACAAAAAGATTTCAACTCACACACGTCAACTACCATCAGCCAAAAGTCTACAAACAATAAATGCGGAAGGGGTTTTAGAGAACTGTGTACCCTCTAGCTGCTGGTGAGATGTAAAGTGATAAGAGCCAATAGTGAGAACAGAAAGGAGCTGTGTTTAAAAGTAAAAATTGAGCCAGCATTCCATTCAGCAGGCCCACCGCTGAGCCTCTCACCTGAAAATACCAGAGTCGAGAAGGCACAGGCTGCAACAGCTTCACTGCAGGAGTTTTCACAATAGCCAAGACACGGAAGCAACCAAAATGTCCATCAATGGATGAATGGATAAAGAAGAAGTGGTCCATGTACATAATGGAATATTAGCCATGCAAAACAGTGAAACACTGCTCGTTGAGGCACCATTTATGAGCCTAGATATAATCTCAGAACATGACGTAAGTCAGAAAGAAAAAGACATATAGTATGATATCACTTATAGGTGTTATCTAACAACTGACAAATATGATAGCATTTTCACAGAGAAAGAAACTCACAGACTTAGAGAACAAACTATTCTTATGTAAATGGAAAGGTGGGTGGTATGGAAAATTAAGATTAGGGTTACCATATGTGTACAAATACCTACTAAATACATTTATCAAAGAGACCGACCATATAGCAAGGGAGGTCAATGGAGCACTCTGCAATAATTTACATGGGAAGAGTATCTGCACATGAATATATTACGTATGTGTGTGTGTGTGTGTGTGTGTGTGTGTGTATATATATGTGTGTGTGTAATGTACAAATGAACCAGATTGTATACACGTAGGACAAACAATATTCTAAACATTACCTCGATTTAAAAAGACTAAAAAATCGAAAAAGAAATAATGGAATATTAACTTATGGGTTTTTTTCCTAGCACATTCCATTCTAATTTGCAACCTGGGAACGCGACTTCCAGAAATGTTGTGCTGCCCTAGAAACCAGTTTTGGGAACGGAGAAATGCTGCCGCCTTGTGGCCGTTTCCCCCAACAGCACCTTTAAAGCCAGTAGTAGTGGTCACTAAATATTCACACTCATTACAAGCCTGTAAATGTCACCTGTTGTCAAAAAAATCCTGGGGTCAAAAATCGACGAAAAATTCAAAACAGGGCAGCCTTCCCAGAAGACCACTTCAAGTGGTTTATTGTACTCACAGTTTTTTTCTGTTTTTGTGTAACAGAAAGAAAACAAAGCATGGAAAAAGGCTGAACATTAGGAATTATTAAAGACATGCAAATCCAAATTACAAAAACCTATCAGCTCACACCAGTCATAATGGCCATCAGCAAAAACTCTGCAAACAATAAATGCTGAAGGGGTTGTGGAGAAATGCGCACCCTCGTTTCTAAGTGGGACATGGTAAGAACCAGTAATGAAAACACAAAGGAGGTGCCTTGGTAAGGTAAATATTGAGCTACCATTCAATCAAGCATACCCACTGCTGGGCCTATCACCTGAGAGGATGAGAATCCAAAAGACACAGGGTGGCAATCCTGCACTCCAGCAATATTTACCACAGCCAACACTTGGAAGCAACAAAAATGTCTGTCAACAGAGGAAGGCACAAAGAAGAAGTGGTCCATGTACACAATGGAATATTACTCCAATAAAAAAATATATATACTTTCAATTTAGAAACCAAACGTAAGTAAGGAGACATCAGCTTTTGGGGGTTTGTCCGGGCACATTCCTCTCTAATATATAACCGAGGAACACCACTGGCAGGAAGGACCCCTTCCGTAATTCCCAGAATGGGGAAAGGAGAAATGCTGCCGCCCAATGGCCGATACCTGCAACAGCAGCTTTAAAACCTGTGCTCATGGTCACTTCATATGCACAAGTACTGGAGGGCTGTAAATGAAACCTGCCCTCAGAATGTCTTCAGGGAGGTAATGGCCAAACTATTTCAAAATGTGACACATACTTCAAGAAAACCATTTGAAGAGGTAAGCGCTACTCACAGCTTGAAAAAGAAGAGGACATGCCTGAAAGTTCAATTTCAAGGGATTATGAGATGCATGCAAATCCAACCTCAAAGAGGTGTCAGCTCACACCTGTCAGAATAAACATCAGCAGAAAAACTACAAACAATAAATGCTGAAAGGGTTGTGGACAAGGGCATACCCTCAAATTTAAGTGGAACATAACCTGGTAAGAGCCACTAATGAGAACAGAATGGAGACGCCTTTACAAGGTAAACATTTTGCTACCATATGATCCAACAGGCCCTCTCCTGGGCCTATAACCGAAGAAGACATAGTTGAAAGACACAGGCAGGCAAATGTGCATTTCAGCAGTGTTACAATAACCAAGACATGGAAGCAACCCAAAAGTCCATCAACAGGTGAGTGGACAAAGAAAAACCGGTCCACGTACAGATGGAATATTAGCCAAGGAAAACAATGACACAATGCCATTTGCATCACCGTAGATGAGTCTAGAAGTAATCACGCAACTTGTAGTAAGTCAGAAAGCGAAAGACACGTATCCTGTGATATCACTTATAGGTGTTACCTAAAAATTGATACCAGTGAAGATATTTCCACAGAGAAAGGCAATCACAGATTCATTAAACAAACTCATGGTTCACCAATGGAAAGGTGTGAGGATTGGATACATTAGGATGTCAGAGTTAACAGAGATATACAAACACAGGTGAAGTATATAATCACCAAAGACCTACGGAATACCAAGAGAAGACTACTCAACATTGTGTCATAACCTAAAATGGGAAAAGGATCCAAAGAAGAAAAGAGATAGGTATATGTGGAAAACAACCACATCTTGCACACCTAAAACAAGCAAAACATTGTAATCACACTTGCTGTGATAAACAATGAAAATTAAATTGAAAAAAAGAACAATATTTAGTGAGATATAAACTTAAGGGGCTTTTTCCTGGCCCATCCATTCTAATTTGCAGCCTAGAACAGGACTTCCATTGAGGCTCTGTTTCCCTAGTAACCAGATTTGGTTAATGAGAACTGCTGCCGCCTTGTGGCCGTTTCACACAACAGCAGCTCTAACTGCAGCTGTAATGGTTACTTGATAGTCAAAATACTTGCAGGCCTGTAAATGACACCTGTCCTCAAAACAATCCTTCGGTCGTAAATCGAGCAAAAATCTCAAAAGACATCCATATTTCAAAACGACAATTTCAAGAGGCATATTTTATGCACATTTTATATTCTGTCTCTTTTTTTTTGTGATAGAAAAAGGCATGGAAAAACGCTCAACGTCAGGAATTAATAAAGCCATGCAAATCCAGTCTAGAAACACATTCCCCTCACAGCCGTCAGAAGGATCATCAGCAAAAAAGTCTACATAGTATAAATGCTGAAGGGGTTTTAGAGAACTGTGTACCCTCTAGCTGCTGATGGGATGTAACCTGGTAACAGCCAGTACAGAGAACAAAATGGAGGTGTGTTTAAAGGTAAAACTTGAGCTACTATGTGATCTGGTAGGCCCACTGATGGGCCTATCCGCTGAGTAGACCTGAATCGAAAAGACACAGGCTGGCAATCCTTCACTGCAGCAACATGTACCATAGCCAAGAGCTGGAAGAAACCAAAACGTCCATCAACAGAAAAATGCACCAAGAAGAAGTGGTCCATGTACACAATGGGATATTAGCCATGGAAAAGCATGGAACAGTGCCGTTGGCACCAGCATAGAAGGATCTAGAGATAATCACCCTACCTGAAGTAAGAAAGAAAACGAAAGACAGATATCCTATTACATCACTTATAGGTGTTACCTAAAAATTGATAGCCATGAAATAATTTCCAAGAGAAGGACACTCATAGATTCAGAAAACCAAATTATGTTTAACCAAATGGAAAGGTGTAAGGAAGGTATGAATTAGGATATGGGGGTTAACAGACACGTAGTAATACATATGAAATATATAATCACAAAATACCTATGGAATGCTAAAAGAGGTGTACTCAACACTCTGTAATAACCTACACGGGAAAGGATCCAAAGATGAATAGATCAATACATTGATATAATGAACCAGATTCCGTACACCTAGAAAAAACACAGTATTTTTATCCAATTTGCTGTGATAATAAATAAAAACTAAATGTAAAAAACAAACAAGAAGTAAGGAGATATAAGCTCTTGGGAGTTTGCCGTGGCACATTCTGCTCTAATTTGCAGCTTACAAACACGATTTCCAGGAACCCTCTGTTGCCCAAAAGCCCAGAGTTGGAAATGTAGCAATGCTGCCGCCTTGTGGCCGTTTCCCACAAGAGCGGCTTTAAAACCACAGCTAACGGTCACTTAACATTCACAAGGACTCAGGACAGTAAAGGACAACTGCCCTCAAAAATTCACAACTGGCAAAATTTTCAAGGAGATAGTATGAAGAGGTAAATTTTACTCATTATTTTTCTAAAAGCAAGGAAAATGGATAAAAGCTCAACAACATAAATTTTTAAACTCATGCAAATCTAGCCTACAAAAAGATTTCAACTCACACACGTCAACTACCATCAGCCAAAAGTCTACAAACAATAAATGCGGAAGGGGTTTTAGAGAACTGTGTACCCTCTAGCTGCTGGTGAGATGTAAAGTGATAAGAGCCAATAGTGAGAACAGAAAGGAGCTGTGTTTAAAAGTAAAAATTGAGCCAGCATTCCATTCAGCAGGCCCACCGCTGAGCCTCTCACCTGAAAATACCAGAGTCGAGAAGGCACAGGCTGCAACAGCTTCACTGCAGGAGTTTTCACAATAGCCAAGACACGGAAGCAACCAAAATGTCCATCAATGGATGAATGGATAAAGAAGAAGTGGTCCATGTACATAATGGAATATTAGCCATGCAAAACAGTGAAACACTGCTCGTTGAGGCACCATTTATGAGCCTAGATATAATCTCAGAACATGACGTAAGTCAGAAAGAAAAAGACATATAGTATGATATCACTTATAGGTGTTATCTAACAACTGACAAATATGATAGCATTTTCACAGAGAAAGAAACTCACAGACTTAGAGAACAAACTATTCTTATGTAAATGGAAAGGTGGGTGGTATGGAAAATTAAGATTAGGGTTACCATATGTGTACAAATACCTACTAAATACATTTATCAAAGAGACCGACCATATAGCAAGGGAGGTCAATGGAGCACTCTGCAATAATTTACATGGGAAGAGTATCTGCACATGAATATATTACGTATGTGTGTGTGTGTGTGTGTGTGTGTGTGTGTGTGTGTATATGTGTGTGTGTAATGTACAAATGAACCAGATTGTATACACGTAGGACAAACAATATTCTAAACATTACCTCGATTTAAAAAGACTAAAAAATCGAAAAAGAAATAATGGAATATTAACTTATGGGTTTTTTTCCTAGCACATTCCATTCTAATTTGCAACCTGGGAACGCGACTTCCAGAAATGTTGTGCTGCCCTAGAAACCAGTTTTGGGAACGGAGAAATGCTGCCGCCTTGTGGCCGTTTCCCCCAACAGCACCTTTAAAGCCAGTAGTAGTGGTCACTAAATATTCACACTCATTACAAGCCTGTAAATGTCACCTGTTGTCAAAAAAATCCTGGGGTCAAAAATCGACGAAAAATTCAAAACAGGGCAGCCTTCCCAGAAGACCACTTCAAGTGGTTTATTGTACTCACAGTTTTTTTCTGTTTTTGTGTAACAGAAAGAAAACAAAGCATGGAAAAAGGCTGAACATTAGGAATTATTAAAGACATGCAAATCCAAATTACAAAAACCTATCAGCTCACACCAGTCATAATGGCCATCAGCAAAAACTCTGCAAACAATAAATGCTGAAGGGGTTGTGGAGAAATGCGCACCCTCGTTTCTAAGTGGGACATGGTAAGAACCAGTAATGAAAACACAAAGGAGGTGCCTTGGTAAGGTAAATATTGAGCTACCATTCAATCAAGCATACCCACTGCTGGGCCTATCACCTGAGAGGATGAGAATCCAAAAGACACAGGGTGGCAATCCTGCACTCCAGCAATATTTACCACAGCCAACACTTGGAAGCAACAAAAATGTCTGTCAACAGAGGAAGGCACAAAGAAGAAGTGGTCCATGTACACAATGGAATATTACTCCAATAAAAAAATATATATACTTTCAATTTAGAAACCAAACGTAAGTAAGGAGACATCAGCTTTTGGGGGTTTGTCCGGGCACATTCCTCTCTAATATATAACCGAGGAACACCACTGGCAGGAAGGACCCCTTCCGTAATTCCCAGAATGGGGAAAGGAGAAATGCTGCCGCCCAATGGCCGATACCTGCAACAGCAGCTTTAAAACCTGTGCTCATGGTCACTTCATATGCACAAGTACTGGAGGGCTGTAAATGAAACCTGCCCTCAGAATGTCTTCAGGGAGGTAATGGCCAAACTATTTCAAAATGTGACACATACTTCAAGAAAACCATTTGAAGAGGTAAGCGCTACTCACAGCTTGAAAAAGAAGAGGACATGCCTGAAAGTTCAATTTCAAGGGATTATGAGATGCATGCAAATCCAACCTCAAAGAGGTGTCAGCTCACACCTGTCAGAATAAACATCAGCAGAAAAACTACAAACAATAAATGCTGAAAGGGTTGTGGACAAGGGCATACCCTCAAATTTAAGTGGAACATAACCTGGTAAGAGCCACTAATGAGAACAGAATGGAGACGCCTTTACAAGGTAAACATTTTGCTACCATATGATCCAACAGGCCCTCTCCTGGGCCTATAACCGAAGAAGACATAGTTGAAAGACACAGGCAGGCAAATGTGCATTTCAGCAGTGTTACAATAACCAAGACATGGAAGCAACCCAAAAGTCCATCAACAGGTGAGTGGACAAAGAAAAACCGGTCCACGTACAGATGGAATATTAGCCAAGGAAAACAATGACACAATGCCATTTGCATCACCGTAGATGAGTCTAGAAGTAATCACGCAACTTGTAGTAAGTCAGAAAGCGAAAGACACGTATCCTGTGATATCACTTATAGGTGTTACCTAAAAATTGATACCAGTGAAGATATTTCCACAGAGAAAGGCAATCACAGATTCATTAAACAAACTCATGGTTCACCAATGGAAAGGTGTGAGGATTGGATACATTAGGATGTCAGAGTTAACAGAGATATACAAACACAGGTGAAGTATATAATCACCAAAGACCTACGGAATACCAAGAGAAGACTACTCAACATTGTGTCATAACCTAAAATGGGAAAAGGATCCAAAGAAGAAAAGAGATAGGTATATGTGGAAAACAACCACATCTTGCACACCTAAAACAAGCAAAACATTGTAATCACACTTGCTGTGATAAACAATGAAAATTAAATTGAAAAAAAGAACAATATTTAGTGAGATATAAACTTAAGGGGCTTTTTCCTGGCCCATCCATTCTAATTTGCAGCCTAGAACAGGACTTCCATTGAGGCTCTGTTTCCCTAGTAACCAGATTTGGTTAATGAGAACTGCTGCCGCCTTGTGGCCGTTTCACACAACAGCAGCTCTAACTGCAGCTGTAATGGTTACTTGATAGTCAAAATACTTGCAGGCCTGTAAATGACACCTGTCCTCAAAACAATCCTTCGGTCGTAAATCGAGCAAAAATCTCAAAAGACATCCATATTTCAAAACGACAATTTCAAGAGGCATATTTTATGCACATTTTATATTCTGTCTCATTTTTTTGTGATAGAAAAAGGCATGGAAAAACGCTCAACGTCAGGAATTAATAAAGCCATGCAAATCCAGTCTAGAAACACATTCCCCTCACAGCCGTCAGAAGGATCATCAGCAAAAAAGTCTACATAGTATAAATGCTGAAGGGGTTTTAGAGAACTGTGTACCCTCTAGCTGCTGATGGGATGTAACCTGGTAACAGCCAGCACAGAGAACAAAATGGAGGTGTGTTTAAAGGTAAAACTTGAGCTACTATGTGATCTGGTAGGCCCACTGATGGGCCTATCCGCTGAGTAGACCTGAATCGAAAAGACACAGGCTGGCAATCCTTCACTGCAGCAACATGTACCATAGCCAAGAGCTGGAAGAAACCAAAACGTCCATCAACAGAAAAATGCACCAAGAAGAAGTGGTCCATGTACACAATGGAATATTAGCCATGGAAAAGCATGGAACAGTGCCGTTGGCACCAGCATAGAAGGATCTAGAGATAATCACCCTACCTGAAGTAAGAAAGAAAACGAAAGACAGATATCCTATTACATCACTTATAGGTGTTACCTAAAAATTGATAGCCATGAAATAATTTCCAAGAGAAGGACACTCATAGATTCAGAAAACCAAATTATGTTTAACCAAATGGAAAGGTGTAAGGAAGGTATGAATTAGGATATGGGGGTTAACAGACACGTAGTAATACATATGAAATATATAATCACAAAATACCTATGGAGTGCTAAAAGAGGTGTACTCAACACTCTGTAATAACCTACACGGGAAAGGATCCAAAGATGAATAGATCAATACATTGATATAATGAACCAGATTCCGTACACCTAGAAAAAACACAGTATTTTTATCCAATTTGCTGTGATAATAAATAAAAACTAAATGTAAAAAACAAACAAGAAGTAAGGAGATATAAGCTCTTGGGAGTTTGCCGTGGCACATTCTGCTCTAATTTGCAGCTTACAAACACGATTTCCAGGAACCCTCTGTTGCCCAAAAGCCCAGAGTTGGAAATGTAGCAATGCTGCCGCCTTGTGGCCGTTTCCCACAAGAGCGGCTTTAAAACCACAGCTAACGGTCACTTAACATTCACAAGGACTCAGGACAGTAAAGGACAACTGCCCTCAAAAATTCACAACTGGCAAAATTTTCAAGGAGATAGTATGAAGAGGTAAATTTTACTCATTATTTTTCTAAAAGCAAGGAAAATGGATAAAAGCTCAACAACATAAATTTTTAAACTCATGCAAATCTAGCCTACAAAAAGATTTCAACTCACACACGTCAACTACCATCAGCCAAAAGTCTACAAACAATAAATGCGGAAGGGGTTTTAGAGAACTGTGTACCCTCTAGCTGCTGGTGAGATGTAAAGTGATAAGAGCCAATAGTGAGAACAGAAAGGAGCTGTGTTTAAAAGTAAAAATTGAGCCAGCATTCCATTCAGCAGGCCCACCGCTGAGCCTCTCACCTGAAAATACCAGAGTCGAGAAGGCACAGGCTGCAACAGCTTCACTGCAGGAGTTTTCACAATAGCCAAGACACGGAAGCAACCAAAATGTCCATCAATGGATGAATGGATAAAGAAGAAGTGGTCCATGTACATAATGGAATATTAGCCATGCAAAACAGTGAAACACTGCTCGTTGAGGCACCATTTATGAGCCTAGATATAATCTCAGAACATGACGTAAGTCAGAAAGAAAAAGACATATAGTATGATATCACTTATAGGTGTTATCTAACAACTGACAAATATGATAGCATTTTCACAGAGAAAGAAACTCACAGACTTAGAGAACAAACTATTCTTATGTAAATGGAAAGGTGGGTGGTATGGAAAATTAAGATTAGGGTTACCATATGTGTACAAATACCTACTAAATACATTTATCAAAGAGACCGACCATATAGCAAGGGAGGTCAATGGAGCACTCTGCAATAATTTACATGGGAAGAGTATCTGCACATGAATATATTACGTATGTGTGTGTGTGTGTGTGTGTGTGTGTGTATATATGTGTGTGTGTAATGTACAAATGAACCAGATTGTATACACGTAGGACAAACAATATTCTAAACATTACCTCGATTTAAAAAGACTAAAAAATCGAAAAAGAAATAATGGAATATTAACTTATGGGTTTTTTTCCTAGCACATTCCATTCTAATTTGCAACCTGGGAACGCGACTTCCAGAAATGTTGTGCTGCCCTAGAAACCAGTTTTGGGAACGGAGAAATGCTGCCGCCTTGTGGCCGTTTCCCCCAACAGCACCTTTAAAGCCAGTAGTAGTGGTCACTAAATATTCACACTCATTACAAGCCTGTAAATGTCACCTGTTGTCAAAAAAATCCTGGGGTCAAAAATCGACGAAAAATTCAAAACAGGGCAGCCTTCCCAGAAGACCACTTCAAGTGGTTTATTGTACTCACAGTTTTTTTCTGTTTTTGTGTAACAGAAAGAAAACAAAGCATGGAAAAAGGCTGAACATTAGGAATTATTAAAGACATGCAAATCCAAATTACAAAAACCTATCAGCTCACACCAGTCATAATGGCCATCAGCAAAAACTCTGCAAACAATAAATGCTGAAGGGGTTGTGGAGAAATGCGCACCCTCGTTTCTAAGTGGGACATGGTAAGAACCAGTAATGAAAACACAAAGGAGGTGCCTTGGTAAGGTAAATATTGAGCTACCATTCAATCAAGCATACCCACTGCTGGGCCTATCACCTGAGAGGATGAGAATCCAAAAGACACAGGGTGGCAATCCTGCACTCCAGCAATATTTACCACAGCCAACACTTGGAAGCAACAAAAATGTCTGTCAACAGAGGAAGGCACAAAGAAGAAGTGGTCCATGTACACAATGGAATATTACTCCAATAAAAAAATATATATACTTTCAATTTAGAAACCAAACGTAAGTAAGGAGACATCAGCTTTTGGGGGTTTGTCCGGGCACATTCCTCTCTAATATATAACCGAGGAACACCACTGGCAGGAAGGACCCCTTCCGTAATTCCCAGAATGGGGAAAGGAGAAATGCTGCCGCCCAATGGCCGATACCTGCAACAGCAGCTTTAAAACCTGTGCTCATGGTCACTTCATATGCACAAGTACTGGAGGGCTGTAAATGAAACCTGCCCTCAGAATGTCTTCAGGGAGGTAATGGCCAAACTATTTCAAAATGTGACACATACTTCAAGAAAACCATTTGAAGAGGTAAGCGCTACTCACAGCTTGAAAAAGAAGAGGACATGCCTGAAAGTTCAATTTCAAGGGATTATGAGATGCATGCAAATCCAACCTCAAAGAGGTGTCAGCTCACACCTGTCAGAATAAACATCAGCAGAAAAACTACAAACAATAAATGCTGAAAGGGTTGTGGACAAGGGCATACCCTCAAATTTAAGTGGAACATAACCTGGTAAGAGCCACTAATGAGAACAGAATGGAGACGCCTTTACAAGGTAAACATTTTGCTACCATATGATCCAACAGGCCCTCTCCTGGGCCTATAACCGAAGAAGACATAGTTGAAAGACACAGGCAGGCAAATGTGCATTTCAGCAGTGTTACAATAACCAAGACATGGAAGCAACCCAAAAGTCCATCAACAGGTGAGTGGACAAAGAAAAACCGGTCCACGTACAGATGGAATATTAGCCAAGGAAAACAATGACACAATGCCATTTGCATCACCGTAGATGAGTCTAGAAGTAATCACGCAACTTGTAGTAAGTCAGAAAGCGAAAGACACGTATCCTGTGATATCACTTATAGGTGTTACCTAAAAATTGATACCAGTGAAGATATTTCCACAGAGAAAGGCAATCACAGATTCATTAAACAAACTCATGGTTCACCAATGGAAAGGTGTGAGGATTGGATACATTAGGATGTCAGAGTTAACAGAGATATACAAACACAGGTGAAGTATATAATCACCAAAGACCTACGGAATACCAAGAGAAGACTACTCAACATTGTGTCATAACCTAAAATGGGAAAAGGATCCAAAGAAGAAAAGAGATAGGTATATGTGGAAAACAACCACATCTTGCACACCTAAAACAAGCAAAACATTGTAATCACACTTGCTGTGATAAACAATGAAAATTAAATTGAAAAAAAGAACAATATTTAGTGAGATATAAACTTAAGGGGCTTTTTCCTGGCCCATCCATTCTAATTTGCAGCCTAGAACAGGACTTCCATTGAGGCTCTGTTTCCCTAGTAACCAGATTTGGTTAATGAGAACTGCTGCCGCCTTGTGGCCGTTTCACACAACAGCAGCTCTAACTGCAGCTGTAATGGTTACTTGATAGTCAAAATACTTGCAGGCCTGTAAATGACACCTGTCCTCAAAACAATCCTTCGGTCGTAAATCGAGCAAAAATCTCAAAAGACATCCATATTTCAAAACGACAATTTCAAGAGGCATATTTTATGCACATTTTATATTCTGTCTCTTTTTTTTGTGATAGAAAAAGGCATGGAAAAACGCTCAACGTCAGGAATTAATAAAGCCATGCAAATCCAGTCTAGAAACACATTCCCCTCACAGCCGTCAGAAGGATCATCAGCAAAAAAGTCTACATAGTATAAATGCTGAAGGGGTTTCAGAGAACTGTGTACCCTCTAGCTGCTGATGGGATGTAACCTGGTAACAGCCAGCACAGAGAACAAAATGGAGGTGTGTTTAAAGGTAAAACTTGAGCTACTATGTGATCTGGTAGGCCCACTGATGGGCCTATCCGCTGAGTAGACCTGAATCGAAAAGACACAGGCTGGCAATCCTTCACTGCAGCAACATGTACCATAGCCAAGAGCTGGAAGAAACCAAAACGTCCATCAACAGAAAAATGCACCAAGAAGAAGTGGTCCATGTACACAATGGAATATTAGCCATGGAAAAGCATGGAACAGTGCCGTTGGCACCAGCATAGAAGGATCTAGAGATAATCACCCTACCTGAAGTAAGAAAGAAAACGAAAGACAGATATCCTATTACATCACTTATAGGTGTTACCTAAAAATTGATAGCCATGAAATAATTTCCAAGAGAAGGACACTCATAGATTCAGAAAACCAAATTATGTTTAACCAAATGGAAAGGTGTAAGGAAGGTATGAATTAGGATATGGGGGTTAACAGACACGTAGTAATACATATGAAATATATAATCACAAAATACCTATGGAGTGCTAAAAGAGGTGTACTCAACACTCTGTAATAACCTACACGGGAAAGGATCCAAAGATGAATAGATCAATACATTGATATAATGAACCAGATTCCGTACACCTAGAAAAAACACAGTATTTTTATCCAATTTGCTGTGATAATAAATAAAAACTAAATGTAAAAAACAAACAAGAAGTAAGGAGATATAAGCTCTTGGGAGTTTGCCGTGGCACATTCTGCTCTAATTTGCAGCTTACAAACACGATTTCCAGGAACCCTCTGTTGCCCAAAAGCCCAGAGTTGGAAATGTAGCAATGCTGCCGCCTTGTGGCCGTTTCCCACAAGAGCGGCTTTAAAACCACAGCTAACGGTCACTTAACATTCACAAGGACTCAGGACAGTAAAGGACAACTGCCCTCAAAAATTCACAACTGGCAAAATTTTCAAGGAGATAGTATGAAGAGGTAAATTTTACTCATTATTTTTCTAAAAACAAGGAAAATGGATAAAAGCTCAACAACATAAATTTTTAAACTCATGCAAATCTAGCCTACAAAAAGATTTCAACTCACACACGTCAACTACCATCAGCCAAAAGTCTACAAACAATAAATGCGGAAGGGGTTTTAGAGAACTGTGTACCCTCTAGCTGCTGGTGAGATGTAAAGTGATAAGAGCCAATAGTGAGAACAGAAAGGAGCTGTGTTTAAAAGTAAAAATTGAGCCAGCATTCCATTCAGCAGGCCCACCGCTGAGCCTCTCACCTGAAAATACCAGAGTCGAGAAGGCACAGGCTGCAACAGCTTCACTGCAGGAGTTTTCACAATAGCCAAGACACGGAAGCAACCAAAATGTCCATCAATGGATGAATGGATAAAGAAGAAGTGGTCCATGTACATAATGGAATATTAGCCATGCAAAACAGTGAAACACTGCTCGTTGAGGCACCATTTATGAGCCTAGATATAATCTCAGAACATGACGTAAGTCAGAAAGAAAAAGACATATAGTATGATATCACTTATAGGTGTTATCTAACAACTGACAAATATGATAGCATTTTCACAGAGAAAGAAACTCACAGACTTAGAGAACAAACTATTCTTATGTAAATGGAAAGGTGGGTGGTATGGAAAATTAAGATTAGGGTTACCATATGTGTACAAATACCTACTAAATACATTTATCAAAGAGACCGACCATATAGCAAGGGAGGTCAATGGAGCACTCTGCAATAATTTACATGGGAAGAGTATCTGCACATGAATATATTACGTATGTGTGTGTGTGTGTGTGTGTGTGTGTGTGTGTATATATGTGTGTGTGTAATGTACAAATGAACCAGATTGTATACACGTAGGACAAACAATATTCTAAACATTACCTCGATTTAAAAAGACTAAAAAATCGAAAAAGAAATAATGGAATATTAACTTATGGGTTTTTTTCCTAGCACATTCCATTCTAATTTGCAACCTGGGAACGCGACTTCCAGAAATGTTGTGCTGCCCTAGAAACCAGTTTTGGGAACGGAGAAATGCTGCCGCCTTGTGGCCGTTTCCCCCAACAGCACCTTTAAAGCCAGTAGTAGTGGTCACTAAATATTCACACTCATTACAAGCCTGTAAATGTCACCTGTTGTCAAAAAAATCCTGGGGTCAAAAATCGACGAAAAATTCAAAACAGGGCAGCCTTCCCAGAAGACCACTTCAAGTGGTTTATTGTACTCACAGTTTTTTTCTGTTTTTGTGTAACAGAAAGAAAACAAAGCATGGAAAAAGGCTGAACATTAGGAATTATTAAAGACATGCAAATCCAAATTACAAAAACCTATCAGCTCACACCAGTCATAATGGCCATCAGCAAAAACTCTGCAAACAATAAATGCTGAAGGGGTTGTGGAGAAATGCGCACCCTCGTTTCTAAGTGGGACATGGTAAGAACCAGTAATGAAAACACAAAGGAGGTGCCTTGGTAAGGTAAATATTGAGCTACCATTCAATCAAGCATACCCACTGCTGGGCCTATCACCTGAGAGGATGAGAATCCAAAAGACACAGGGTGGCAATCCTGCACTCCAGCAATATTTACCACAGCCAACACTTGGAAGCAACAAAAATGTCTGTCAACAGAGGAAGGCACAAAGAAGAAGTGGTCCATGTACACAATGGAATATTACTCCAATAAAAAAATATATATACTTTCAATTTAGAAACCAAACGTAAGTAAGGAGACATCAGCTTTTGGGGGTTTGTCCGGGCACATTCCTCTCTAATATATAACCGAGGAACACCACTGGCAGGAAGGACCCCTTCCGTAATTCCCAGAATGGGGAAAGGAGAAATGCTGCCGCCCAATGGCCGATACCTGCAACAGCAGCTTTAAAACCTGTGCTCATGGTCACTTCATATGCACAAGTACTGGAGGGCTGTAAATGAAACCTGCCCTCAGAATGTCTTCAGGGAGGTAATGGCCAAACTATTTCAAAATGTGACACATACTTCAAGAAAACCATTTGAAGAGGTAAGCGCTACTCACAGCTTGAAAAAGAAGAGGACATGCCTGAAAGTTCAATTTCAAGGGATTATGAGATGCATGCAAATCCAACCTCAAAGAGGTGTCAGCTCACACCTGTCAGAATAAACATCAGCAGAAAAACTACAAACAATAAATGCTGAAAGGGTTGTGGACAAGGGCATACCCTCAAATTTAAGTGGAACATAACCTGGTAAGAGCCACTAATGAGAACAGAATGGAGACGCCTTTACAAGGTAAACATTTTGCTACCATATGATCCAACAGGCCCTCTCCTGGGCCTATAACCGAAGAAGACATAGTTGAAAGACACAGGCAGGCAAATGTGCATTTCAGCAGTGTTACAATAACCAAGACATGGAAGCAACCCAAAAGTCCATCAACAGGTGAGTGGACAAAGAAAAACCGGTCCACGTACAGATGGAATATTAGCCAAGGAAAACAATGACACAATGCCATTTGCATCACCGTAGATGAGTCTAGAAGTAATCACGCAACTTGTAGTAAGTCAGAAAGCGAAAGACACGTATCCTGTGATATCACTTATAGGTGTTACCTAAAAATTGATACCAGTGAAGATATTTCCACAGAGAAAGGCAATCACAGATTCATTAAACAAACTCATGGTTCACCAATGGAAAGGTGTGAGGATTGGATACATTAGGATGTCAGAGTTAACAGAGATATACAAACACAGGTGAAGTATA
This sequence comes from Lagenorhynchus albirostris, assembly GCF_949774975.1. Taxonomy (NCBI): domain Eukaryota; kingdom Metazoa; phylum Chordata; class Mammalia; order Artiodactyla; family Delphinidae; genus Lagenorhynchus; species Lagenorhynchus albirostris. The sequence continues at coordinate 768,009 of NW_026783320.1, read as the reverse complement.
TAATCACCAAAGACCTACGGAATACCAAGAGAAGACTACTCAACATTGTGTCATAACCTAAAATGGGAAAAGGATCCAAAGAAGAAAAGAGATAGGTATATGTGGAAAACAACCACATCTTGCACACCTAAAACAAGCAAAACATTGTAATCACACTTGCTGTGATAAACAATGAAAATTAAATTGAAAAAAAGAACAATATTTAGTGAGATATAAACTTAAGGGGCTTTTTCCTGGCCCATCCATTCTAATTTGCAGCCTAGAACAGGACTTCCATTGAGGCTCTGTTTCCCTAGTAACCAGATTTGGTTAATGAGAACTGCTGCCGCCTTGTGGCCGTTTCACACAACAGCAGCTCTAACTGCAGCTGTAATGGTTACTTGATAGTCAAAATACTTGCAGGCCTGTAAATGACACCTGTCCTCAAAACAATCCTTCGGTCGTAAATCGAGCAAAAATCTCAAAAGACATCCATATTTCAAAACGACAATTTCAAGAGGCATATTTTATGCACATTTTATATTCTGTCTCATTTTTTTGTGATAGAAAAAGGCATGGAAAAACGCTCAACGTCAGGAATTAATAAAGCCATGCAAATCCAGTCTAGAAACACATTCCCCTCACAGCCGTCAGAAGGATCATCAGCAAAAAAGTCTACATAGTATAAATGCTGAAGGGGTTTTAGAGAACTGTGTACCCTCTAGCTGCTGATGGGATGTAACCTGGTAACAGCCAGCACAGAGAACAAAATGGAGGTGTGTTTAAAGGTAAAACTTGAGCTACTATGTGATCTGGTAGGCCCACTGATGGGCCTATCCGCTGAGTAGACCTGAATCGAAAAGACACAGGCTGGCAATCCTTCACTGCAGCAACATGTACCATAGCCAAGAGCTGGAAGAAACCAAAACGTCCATCAACAGAAAAATGCACCAAGAAGAAGTGGTCCATGTACACAATGGAATATTAGCCATGGAAAAGCATGGAACAGTGCCGTTGGCACCAGCATAGAAGGATCTAGAGATAATCACCCTACCTGAAGTAAGAAAGAAAACGAAAGACAGATATCCTATTACATCACTTATAGGTGTTACCTAAAAATTGATAGCCATGAAATAATTTCCAAGAGAAGGACACTCATAGATTCAGAAAACCAAATTATGTTTAACCAAATGGAAAGGTGTAAGGAAGGTATGAATTAGGATATGGGGGTTAACAGACACGTAGTAATACATATGAAATATATAATCACAAAATACCTATGGAGTGCTAAAAGAGGTGTACTCAACACTCTGTAATAACCTACACGGGAAAGGATCCAAAGATGAATAGATCAATACATTGATATAATGAACCAGATTCCGTACACCTAGAAAAAACACAGTATTTTTATCCAATTTGCTGTGATAATAAATAAAAACTAAATGTAAAAAACAAACAAGAAGTAAGGAGATATAAGCTCTTGGGAGTTTGCCGTGGCACATTCTGCTCTAATTTGCAGCTTACAAACACGATTTCCAGGAACCCTCTGTTGCCCAAAAGCCCAGAGTTGGAAATGTAGCAATGCTGCCGCCTTGTGGCCGTTTCCCACAAGAGCGGCTTTAAAACCACAGCTAACGGTCACTTAACATTCACAAGGACTCAGGACAGTAAAGGACAACTGCCCTCAAAAATTCACAACTGGCAAAATTTTCAAGGAGATAGTATGAAGAGGTAAATTTTACTCATTATTTTTCTAAAAGCAAGGAAAATGGATAAAAGCTCAACAACATAAATTTTTAAACTCATGCAAATCTAGCCTACAAAAAGATTTCAACTCACACACGTCAACTACCATCAGCCAAAAGTCTACAAACAATAAATGCGGAAGGGGTTTTAGAGAACTGTGTACCCTCTAGCTGCTGGTGAGATGTAAAGTGATAAGAGCCAATAGTGAGAACAGAAAGGAGCTGTGTTTAAAAGTAAAAATTGAGCCAGCATTCCATTCAGCAGGCCCACCGCTGAGCCTCTCACCTGAAAATACCAGAGTCGAGAAGGCACAGGCTGCAACAGCTTCACTGCAGGAGTTTTCACAATAGCCAAGACACGGAAGCAACCAAAATGTCCATCAATGGATGAATGGATAAAGAAGAAGTGGTCCATGTACATAATGGAATATTAGCCATGCAAAACAGTGAAACACTGCTCGTTGAGGCACCATTTATGAGCCTAGATATAATCTCAGAACATGACGTAAGTCAGAAAGAAAAAGACATATAGTATGATATCACTTATAGGTGTTATCTAACAACTGACAAATATGATAGCATTTTCACAGAGAAAGAAACTCACAGACTTAGAGAACAAACTATTCTTATGTAAATGGAAAGGTGGGTGGTATGGAAAATTAAGATTAGGGTTACCATATGTGTACAAATACCTACTAAATACATTTATCAAAGAGACCGACCATATAGCAAGGGAGGTCAATGGAGCACTCTGCAATAATTTACATGGGAAGAGTATCTGCACATGAATATATTACGTATGTGTGTGTGTGTGTGTGTGTGTGTGTGTATATATGTGTGTGTGTAATGTACAAATGAACCAGATTGTATACACGTAGGACAAACAATATTCTAAACATTACCTCGATTTAAAAAGACTAAAAAATCGAAAAAGAAATAATGGAATATTAACTTATGGGTTTTTTTCCTAGCACATTCCATTCTAATTTGCAACCTGGGAACGCGACTTCCAGAAATGTTGTGCTGCCCTAGAAACCAGTTTTGGGAACGGAGAAATGCTGCCGCCTTGTGGCCGTTTCCCCCAACAGCACCTTTAAAGCCAGTAGTAGTGGTCACTAAATATTCACACTCATTACAAGCCTGTAAATGTCACCTGTTGTCAAAAAAATCCTGGGGTCAAAAATCGACGAAAAATTCAAAACAGGGCAGCCTTCCCAGAAGACCACTTCAAGTGGTTTATTGTACTCACAGTTTTTTTCTGTTTTTGTGTAACAGAAAGAAAACAAAGCATGGAAAAAGGCTGAACATTAGGAATTATTAAAGACATGCAAATCCAAATTACAAAAACCTATCAGCTCACACCAGTCATAATGGCCATCAGCAAAAACTCTGCAAACAATAAATGCTGAAGGGGTTGTGGAGAAATGCGCACCCTCGTTTCTAAGTGGGACATGGTAAGAACCAGTAATGAAAACACAAAGGAGGTGCCTTGGTAAGGTAAATATTGAGCTACCATTCAATCAAGCATACCCACTGCTGGGCCTATCACCTGAGAGGATGAGAATCCAAAAGACACAGGGTGGCAATCCTGCACTCCAGCAATATTTACCACAGCCAACACTTGGAAGCAACAAAAATGTCTGTCAACAGAGGAAGGCACAAAGAAGAAGTGGTCCATGTACACAATGGAATATTACTCCAATAAAAAAATATATATACTTTCAATTTAGAAACCAAACGTAAGTAAGGAGACATCAGCTTTTGGGGGTTTGTCCGGGCACATTCCTCTCTAATATATAACCGAGGAACACCACTGGCAGGAAGGACCCCTTCCGTAATTCCCAGAATGGGGAAAGGAGAAATGCTGCCGCCCAATGGCCGATACCTGCAACAGCAGCTTTAAAACCTGTGCTCATGGTCACTTCATATGCACAAGTACTGGAGGGCTGTAAATGAAACCTGCCCTCAGAATGTCTTCAGGGAGGTAATGGCCAAACTATTTCAAAATGTGACACATACTTCAAGAAAACCATTTGAAGAGGTAAGCGCTACTCACAGCTTGAAAAAGAAGAGGACATGCCTGAAAGTTCAATTTCAAGGGATTATGAGATGCATGCAAATCCAACCTCAAAGAGGTGTCAGCTCACACCTGTCAGAATAAACATCAGCAGAAAAACTACAAACAATAAATGCTGAAAGGGTTGTGGACAAGGGCATACCCTCAAATTTAAGTGGAACATAACCTGGTAAGAGCCACTAATGAGAACAGAATGGAGACGCCTTTACAAGGTAAACATTTTGCTACCATATGATCCAACAGGCCCTCTCCTGGGCCTATAACCGAAGAAGACATAGTTGAAAGACACAGGCAGGCAAATGTGCATTTCAGCAGTGTTACAATAACCAAGACATGGAAGCAACCCAAAAGTCCATCAACAGGTGAGTGGACAAAGAAAAACCGGTCCACGTACAGATGGAATATTAGCCAAGGAAAACAATGACACAATGCCATTTGCATCACCGTAGATGAGTCTAGAAGTAATCACGCAACTTGTAGTAAGTCAGAAAGCGAAAGACACGTATCCTGTGATATCACTTATAGGTGTTACCTAAAAATTGATACCAGTGAAGATATTTCCACAGAGAAAGGCAATCACAGATTCATTAAACAAACTCATGGTTCACCAATGGAAAGGTGTGAGGATTGGATACATTAGGATGTCAGAGTTAACAGAGATATACAAACACAGGTGAAGTATATAATCACCAAAGACCTACGGAATACCAAGAGAAGACTACTCAACATTGTGTCATAACCTAAAATGGGAAAAGGATCCAAAGAAGAAAAGAGATAGGTATATGTGGAAAACAACCACATCTTGCACACCTAAAACAAGCAAAACATTGTAATCACACTTGCTGTGATAAACAATGAAAATTAAATTGAAAAAAAGAACAATATTTAGTGAGATATAAACTTAAGGGGCTTTTTCCTGGCCCATCCATTCTAATTTGCAGCCTAGAACAGGACTTCCATTGAGGCTCTGTTTCCCTAGTAACCAGATTTGGTTAATGAGAACTGCTGCCGCCTTGTGGCCGTTTCACACAACAGCAGCTCTAACTGCAGCTGTAATGGTTACTTGATAGTCAAAATACTTGCAGGCCTGTAAATGACACCTGTCCTCAAAACAATCCTTCGGTCGTAAATCGAGCAAAAATCTCAAAAGACATCCATATTTCAAAACGACAATTTCAAGAGGCATATTTTATGCACATTTTATATTCTGTCTCTTTTTTTTGTGATAGAAAAAGGCATGGAAAAACGCTCAACGTCAGGAATTAATAAAGCCATGCAAATCCAGTCTAGAAACACATTCCCCTCACAGCCGTCAGAAGGATCATCAGCAAAAAAGTCTACATAGTATAAATGCTGAAGGGGTTTCAGAGAACTGTGTACCCTCTAGCTGCTGATGGGATGTAACCTGGTAACAGCCAGCACAGAGAACAAAATGGAGGTGTGTTTAAAGGTAAAACTTGAGCTACTATGTGATCTGGTAGGCCCACTGATGGGCCTATCCGCTGAGTAGACCTGAATCGAAAAGACACAGGCTGGCAATCCTTCACTGCAGCAACATGTACCATAGCCAAGAGCTGGAAGAAACCAAAACGTCCATCAACAGAAAAATGCACCAAGAAGAAGTGGTCCATGTACACAATGGAATATTAGCCATGGAAAAGCATGGAACAGTGCCGTTGGCACCAGCATAGAAGGATCTAGAGATAATCACCCTACCTGAAGTAAGAAAGAAAACGAAAGACAGATATCCTATTACATCACTTATAGGTGTTACCTAAAAATTGATAGCCATGAAATAATTTCCAAGAGAAGGACACTCATAGATTCAGAAAACCAAATTATGTTTAACCAAATGGAAAGGTGTAAGGAAGGTATGAATTAGGATATGGGGGTTAACAGACACGTAGTAATACATATGAAATATATAATCACAAAATACCTATGGAGTGCTAAAAGAGGTGTACTCAACACTCTGTAATAACCTACACGGGAAAGGATCCAAAGATGAATAGATCAATACATTGATATAATGAACCAGATTCCGTACACCTAGAAAAAACACAGTATTTTTATCCAATTTGCTGTGATAATAAATAAAAACTAAATGTAAAAAACAAACAAGAAGTAAGGAGATATAAGCTCTTGGGAGTTTGCCGTGGCACATTCTGCTCTAATTTGCAGCTTACAAACACGATTTCCAGGAACCCTCTGTTGCCCAAAAGCCCAGAGTTGGAAATGTAGCAATGCTGCCGCCTTGTGGCCGTTTCCCACAAGAGCGGCTTTAAAACCACAGCTAACGGTCACTTAACATTCACAAGGACTCAGGACAGTAAAGGACAACTGCCCTCAAAAATTCACAACTGGCAAAATTTTCAAGGAGATAGTATGAAGAGGTAAATTTTACTCATTATTTTTCTAAAAACAAGGAAAATGGATAAAAGCTCAACAACATAAATTTTTAAACTCATGCAAATCTAGCCTACAAAAAGATTTCAACTCACACACGTCAACTACCATCAGCCAAAAGTCTACAAACAATAAATGCGGAAGGGGTTTTAGAGAACTGTGTACCCTCTAGCTGCTGGTGAGATGTAAAGTGATAAGAGCCAATAGTGAGAACAGAAAGGAGCTGTGTTTAAAAGTAAAAATTGAGCCAGCATTCCATTCAGCAGGCCCACCGCTGAGCCTCTCACCTGAAAATACCAGAGTCGAGAAGGCACAGGCTGCAACAGCTTCACTGCAGGAGTTTTCACAATAGCCAAGACACGGAAGCAACCAAAATGTCCATCAATGGATGAATGGATAAAGAAGAAGTGGTCCATGTACATAATGGAATATTAGCCATGCAAAACAGTGAAACACTGCTCGTTGAGGCACCATTTATGAGCCTAGATATAATCTCAGAACATGACGTAAGTCAGAAAGAAAAAGACATATAGTATGATATCACTTATAGGTGTTATCTAACAACTGACAAATATGATAGCATTTTCACAGAGAAAGAAACTCACAGACTTAGAGAACAAACTATTCTTATGTAAATGGAAAGGTGGGTGGTATGGAAAATTAAGATTAGGGTTACCATATGTGTACAAATACCTACTAAATACATTTATCAAAGAGACCGACCATATAGCAAGGGAGGTCAATGGAGCACTCTGCAATAATTTACATGGGAAGAGTATCTGCACATGAATATATTACGTATGTGTGTGTGTGTGTGTGTGTGTGTGTGTGTGTATATATGTGTGTGTGTAATGTACAAATGAACCAGATTGTATACACGTAGGACAAACAATATTCTAAACATTACCTCGATTTAAAAAGACTAAAAAATCGAAAAAGAAATAATGGAATATTAACTTATGGGTTTTTTTCCTAGCACATTCCATTCTAATTTGCAACCTGGGAACGCGACTTCCAGAAATGTTGTGCTGCCCTAGAAACCAGTTTTGGGAACGGAGAAATGCTGCCGCCTTGTGGCCGTTTCCCCCAACAGCACCTTTAAAGCCAGTAGTAGTGGTCACTAAATATTCACACTCATTACAAGCCTGTAAATGTCACCTGTTGTCAAAAAAATCCTGGGGTCAAAAATCGACGAAAAATTCAAAACAGGGCAGCCTTCCCAGAAGACCACTTCAAGTGGTTTATTGTACTCACAGTTTTTTTCTGTTTTTGTGTAACAGAAAGAAAACAAAGCATGGAAAAAGGCTGAACATTAGGAATTATTAAAGACATGCAAATCCAAATTACAAAAACCTATCAGCTCACACCAGTCATAATGGCCATCAGCAAAAACTCTGCAAACAATAAATGCTGAAGGGGTTGTGGAGAAATGCGCACCCTCGTTTCTAAGTGGGACATGGTAAGAACCAGTAATGAAAACACAAAGGAGGTGCCTTGGTAAGGTAAATATTGAGCTACCATTCAATCAAGCATACCCACTGCTGGGCCTATCACCTGAGAGGATGAGAATCCAAAAGACACAGGGTGGCAATCCTGCACTCCAGCAATATTTACCACAGCCAACACTTGGAAGCAACAAAAATGTCTGTCAACAGAGGAAGGCACAAAGAAGAAGTGGTCCATGTACACAATGGAATATTACTCCAATAAAAAAATATATATACTTTCAATTTAGAAACCAAACGTAAGTAAGGAGACATCAGCTTTTGGGGGTTTGTCCGGGCACATTCCTCTCTAATATATAACCGAGGAACACCACTGGCAGGAAGGACCCCTTCCGTAATTCCCAGAATGGGGAAAGGAGAAATGCTGCCGCCCAATGGCCGATACCTGCAACAGCAGCTTTAAAACCTGTGCTCATGGTCACTTCATATGCACAAGTACTGGAGGGCTGTAAATGAAACCTGCCCTCAGAATGTCTTCAGGGAGGTAATGGCCAAACTATTTCAAAATGTGACACATACTTCAAGAAAACCATTTGAAGAGGTAAGCGCTACTCACAGCTTGAAAAAGAAGAGGACATGCCTGAAAGTTCAATTTCAAGGGATTATGAGATGCATGCAAATCCAACCTCAAAGAGGTGTCAGCTCACACCTGTCAGAATAAACATCAGCAGAAAAACTACAAACAATAAATGCTGAAAGGGTTGTGGACAAGGGCATACCCTCAAATTTAAGTGGAACATAACCTGGTAAGAGCCACTAATGAGAACAGAATGGAGACGCCTTTACAAGGTAAACATTTTGCTACCATATGATCCAACAGGCCCTCTCCTGGGCCTATAACCGAAGAAGACATAGTTGAAAGACACAGGCAGGCAAATGTGCATTTCAGCAGTGTTACAATAACCAAGACATGGAAGCAACCCAAAAGTCCATCAACAGGTGAGTGGACAAAGAAAAACCGGTCCACGTACAGATGGAATATTAGCCAAGGAAAACAATGACACAATGCCATTTGCATCACCGTAGATGAGTCTAGAAGTAATCACGCAACTTGTAGTAAGTCAGAAAGCGAAAGACACGTATCCTGTGATATCACTTATAGGTGTTACCTAAAAATTGATACCAGTGAAGATATTTCCACAGAGAAAGGCAATCACAGATTCATTAAACAAACTCATGGTTCACCAATGGAAAGGTGTGAGGATTGGATACATTAGGATGTCAGAGTTAACAGAGATATACAAACACAGGTGAAGTATATAATCACCAAAGACCTACGGAATACCAAGAGAAGACTACTCAACATTGTGTCATAACCTAAAATGGGAAAAGGATCCAAAGAAGAAAAGAGATAGGTATATGTGGAAAACAACCACATCTTGCACACCTAAAACAAGCAAAACATTGTAATCACACTTGCTGTGATAAACAATGAAAATTAAATTTAAAAAAAGAACAATATTTAGTGAGATATAAACTTAAGGGGCTTTTTCCTGGCCCATCCATTCTAATTTGCAGCCTAGAACAGGACTTCCATTGAGGCTCTGTTTCCCTAGTAACCAGATTTGGTTAATGAGAACTGCTGCCGCCTTGTGGCCGTTTCACACAACAGCAGCTCTAACTGCAGCTGTAATGGTTACTTGATAGTCAAAATACTTGCAGGCCTGTAAATGACACCTGTCCTCAAAACAATCCTTCGGTCGTAAATCGAGCAAAAATCTCAAAAGACATCCATATTTCAAAACGACAATTTCAAGAGGCATATTTTATGCACATTTTATATTCTGTCTCTTTTTTTTGTGATAGAAAAAGGCATGGAAAAACGCTCAACGTCAGGAATTAATAAAGCCATGCAAATCCAGTCTAGAAACACATTCCCCTCACAGCCGTCAGAAGGATCATCAGCAAAAAAGTCTACATAGTATAAATGCTGAAGGGGTTTCAGAGAACTGTGTACCCTCTAGCTGCTGATGGGATGTAACCTGGTAACAGCCAGCACAGAGAACAAAATGGAGGTGTGTTTAAAGGTAAAACTTGAGCTACTATGTGATCTGGTAGGCCCACTGATGGGCCTATCCGCTGAGTAGACCTGAATCGAAAAGACACAGGCTGGCAATCCTTCACTGCAGCAACATGTACCATAGCCAAGAGCTGGAAGAAACCAAAACGTCCATCAACAGAAAAATGCACCAAGAAGAAGTGGTCCATGTACACAATGGAATATTAGCCATGGAAAAGCATGGAACAGTGCCGTTGGCACCAGCATAGAAGGATCTAGAGATAATCACCCTACCTGAAGTAAGAAAGAAAACGAAAGACAGATATCCTATTACATCACTTATAGGTGTTACCTAAAAATTGATAGCCATGAAATAATTTCCAAGAGAAGGACACTCATAGATTCAGAAAACCAAATTATGTTTAACCAAATGGAAAGGTGTAAGGAAGGTATGAATTAGGATATGGGGGTTAACAGACACGTAGTAATACATATGAAATATATAATCACAAAATACCTATGGAGTGCTAAAAGAGGTGTACTCAACACTCTGTAATAACCTACACGGGAAAGGATCCAAAGATGAATAGATCAATACATTGATATAATGAACCAGATTCCGTACACCTAGAAAAAACACAGTATTTTTATCCAATTTGCTGTGATAATAAATAAAAACTAAATGTAAAAAACAAACAAGAAGTAAGGAGATATAAGCTCTTGGGAGTTTGCCGTGGCACATTCTGCTCTAATTTGCAGCTTACAAACACGATTTCCAGGAACCCTCTGTTGCCCAAAAGCCCAGAGTTGGAAATGTAGCAATGCTGCCGCCTTGTGGCCGTTTCCCACAAGAGCGGCTTTAAAACCACAGCTAACGGTCACTTAACATTCACAAGGACTCAGGACAGTAAAGGACAACTGCCCTCAAAAATTCACAACTGGCAAAATTTTCAAGGAGATAGTATGAAGAGGTAAATTTTACTCATTATTTTTCTAAAAGCAAGGAAAATGGATAAAAGCTCAACAACATAAATTTTTAAACTCATGCAAATCTAGCCTACAAAAAGATTTCAACTCACACACGTCAACTACCATCAGCCAAAAGTCTACAAACAATAAATGCGGAAGGGGTTTTAGAGAACTGTGTACCCTCTAGCTGCTGGTGAGATGTAAAGTGATAAGAGCCAATAGTGAGAACAGAAAGGAGCTGTGTTTAAAAGTAAAAATTGAGCCAGCATTCCATTCAGCAGGCCCACCGCTGAGCCTCTCACCTGAAAATACCAGAGTCGAGAAGGCACAGGCTGCAACAGCTTCACTGCAGGAGTTTTCACAATAGCCAAGACACGGAAGCAACCAAAATGTCCATCAATGGATGAATGGATAAAGAAGAAGTGGTCCATGTACATAATGGAATATTAGCCATGCAAAACAGTGAAACACTGCTCGTTGAGGCACCATTTATGAGCCTAGATATAATCTCAGAACATGACGTAAGTCAGAAAGAAAAAGACATATAGTATGATATCACTTATAGGTGTTATCTAACAACTGACAAATATGATAGCATTTTCACAGAGAAAGAAACTCACAGACTTAGAGAACAAACTATTCTTATGTAAATGGAAAGGTGGGTGGTATGGAAAATTAAGATTAGGGTTACCATATGTGTACAAATACCTACTAAATACATTTATCAAAGAGACCGACCATATAGCAAGGGAGGTCAATGGAGCACTCTGCAATAATTTACATGGGAAGAGTATCTGCACATGAATATATTACGTATGTGTGTGTGTGTGTGTGTGTGTGTGTGTGTGTATATATGTGTGTGTGTAATGTACAAATGAACCAGATTGTATACACGTAGGACAAACAATATTCTAAACATTACCTCGATTTAAAAAGACTAAAAAATCGAAAAAGAAATAATGGAATATTAACTTATGGGTTTTTTTCCTAGCACATTCCATTCTAATTTGCAACCTGGGAACGCGACTTCCAGAAATGTTGTGCTGCCCTAGAAACCAGTTTTGGGAACGGAGAAATGCTGCCGCCTTGTGGCCGTTTCCCCCAACAGCACCTTTAAAGCCAGTAGTAGTGGTCACTAAATATTCACACTCATTACAAGCCTGTAAATGTCACCTGTTGTCAAAAAAATCCTGGGGTCAAAAATCGACGAAAAATTCAAAACAGGGCAGCCTTCCCAGAAGACCACTTCAAGTGGTTTATTGTACTCACAGTTTTTTTCTGTTTTTGTGTAACAGAAAGAAAACAAAGCATGGAAAAAGGCTGAACATTAGGAATTATTAAAGACATGCAAATCCAAATTACAAAAACCTATCAGCTCACACCAGTCATAATGGCCATCAGCAAAAACTCTGCAAACAATAAATGCTGAAGGGGTTGTGGAGAAATGCGCACCCTCGTTTCTAAGTGGGACATGGTAAGAACCAGTAATGAAAACACAAAGGAGGTGCCTTGGTAAGGTAAATATTGAGCTACCATTCAATCAAGCATACCCACTGCTGGGCCTATCACCTGAGAGGATGAGAATCCAAAAGACACAGGGTGGCAATCCTGCACTCCAGCAATATTTACCACAGCCAACACTTGGAAGCAACAAAAATGTCTGTCAACAGAGGAAGGCACAAAGAAGAAGTGGTCCATGTACACAATGGAATATTACTCCAATAAAAAAATATATATACTTTCAATTTAGAAACCAAACGTAAGTAAGGAGACATCAGCTTTTGGGGGTTTGTCCGGGCACATTCCTCTCTAATATATAACCGAGGAACACCACTGGCAGGAAGGACCCCTTCCGTAATTCCCAGAATGGGGAAAGGAGAAATGCTGCCGCCCAATGGCCGATACCTGCAACAGCAGCTTTAAAACCTGTGCTCATGGTCACTTCATATGCACAAGTACTGGAGGGCTGTAAATGAAACCTGCCCTCAGAATGTCTTCAGGGAGGTAATGGCCAAACTATTTCAAAATGTGACACATACTTCAAGAAAACCATTTGAAGAGGTAAGCGCTACTCACAGCTTGAAAAAGAAGAGGACATGCCTGAAAGTTCAATTTCAAGGGATTATGAGATGCATGCAAATCCAACCTCAAAGAGGTGTCAGCTCACACCTGTCAGAATAAACATCAGCAGAAAAACTACAAACAATAAATGCTGAAAGGGTTGTGGACAAGGGCATACCCTCAAATTTAAGTGGAACATAACCTGGTAAGAGCCACTAATGAGAACAGAATGGAGACGCCTTTACAAGGTAAACATTTTGCTACCATATGATCCAACAGGCCCTCTCCTGGGCCTATAACCGAAGAAGACATAGTTGAAAGACACAGGCAGGCAAATGTGCATTTCAGCAGTGTTACAATAACCAAGACATGGAAGCAACCCAAAAGTCCATCAACAGGTGAGTGGACAAAGAAAAACCGGTCCACGTACAGATGGAATATTAGCCAAGGAAAACAATGACACAATGCCATTTGCATCACCGTAGATGAGTCTAGAAGTAATCACGCAACTTGTAGTAAGTCAGAAAGCGAAAGACACGTATCCTGTGATATCACTTATAGGTGTTACCTAAAAATTGATACCAGTGAAGATATTTCCACAGAGAAAGGCAATCACAGATTCATTAAACAAACTCATGGTTCACCAATGGAAAGGTGTGAGGATTGGATACATTAGGATGTCAGAGTTAACAGAGATATACAAACACAGGTGAAGTATATAATCACCAAAGACCTACGGAATACCAAGAGAAGACTACTCAACATTGTGTCATAACCTAAAATGGGAAAAGGATCCAAAGAAGAAAAGAGATAGGTATATGTGGAAAACAACCACATCTTGCACACCTAAAACAAGCAAAACATTGTAATCACACTTGCTGTGATAAACAATGAAAATTAAATTGAAAAAAAGAACAATATTTAGTGAGATATAAACTTAAGGGGCTTTTTCCTGGCCCATCCATTCTAATTTGCAGCCTAGAACAGGACTTCCATTGAGGCTCTGTTTCCCTAGTAACCAGATTTGGTTAATGAGAACTGCTGCCGCCTTGTGGCCGTTTCACACAACAGCAGCTCTAACTGCAGCTGTAATGGTTACTTGATAGTCAAAATACTTGCAGGCCTGTAAATGACACCTGTCCTCAAAACAATCCTTCGGTCGTAAATCGAGCAAAAATCTCAAAAGACATCCATATTTCAAAACGACAATTTCAAGAGGCATATTTTATGCACATTTTATATTCTGTCTCTTTTTTTTGTGATAGAAAAAGGCATGGAAAAACGCTCAACGTCAGGAATTAATAAAGCCATGCAAATCCAGTCTAGAAACACATTCCCCTCACAGCCGTCAGAAGGATCATCAGCAAAAAAGTCTACATAGTATAAATGCTGAAGGGGTTTCAGAGAACTGTGTACCCTCTAGCTGCTGATGGGATGTAACCTGGTAACAGCCAGCACAGAGAACAAAATGGAGGTGTGTTTAAAGGTAAAACTTGAGCTACTATGTGATCTGGTAGGCCCACTGATGGGCCTATCCGCTGAGTAGACCTGAATCGAAAAGACACAGGCTGGCAATCCTTCACTGCAGCAACATGTACCATAGCCAAGAGCTGGAAGAAACCAAAACGTCCATCAACAGAAAAATGCACCAAGAAGAAGTGGTCCATGTACACAATGGAATATTAGCCATGGAAAAGCATGGAACAGTGCCGTTGGCACCAGCATAGAAGGATCTAGAGATAATCACCCTACCTGAAGTAAGAAAGAAAACGAAAGACAGATATCCTATTACATCACTTATAGGTGTTACCTAAAAATTGATAGCCATGAAATAATTTCCAAGAGAAGGACACTCATAGATTCAGAAAACCAAATTATGTTTAACCAAATGGAAAGGTGTAAGGAAGGTATGAATTAGGATATGGGGGTTAACAGACACGTAGTAATACATATGAAATATATAATCACAAAATACCTATGGAGTGCTAAAAGAGGTGTACTCAACACTCTGTAATAACCTACACGGGAAAGGATCCAAAGATGAATAGATCAATACATTGATATAATGAACCAGATTCCGTACACCTAGAAAAAACACAGTATTTTTATCCAATTTGCTGTGATAATAAATAAAAACTAAATGTAAAAAACAAACAAGAAGTAAGGAGATATAAGCTCTTGGGAGTTTGCCGTGGCACATTCTGCTCTAATTTGCAGCTTACAAACACGATTTCCAGGAACCCTCTGTTGCCCAAAAGCCCAGAGTTGGAAATGTAGCAATGCTGCCGCCTTGTGGCCGTTTCCCACAAGAGCGGCTTTAAAACCACAGCTAACGGTCACTTAACATTCACAAGGACTCAGGACAGTAAAGGACAACTGCCCTCAAAAATTCACAACTGGCAAAATTTTCAAGGAGATAGTATGAAGAGGTAAATTTTACTCATTATTTTTCTAAAAACAAGGAAAATGGATAAAAGCTCAACAACATAAATTTTTAAACTCATGCAAATCTAGCCTACAAAAAGATTTCAACTCACACACGTCAACTACCATCAGCCAAAAGTCTACAAACAATAAATGCGGAAGGGGTTTTAGAGAACTGTGTACCCTCTAGCTGCTGGTGAGATGTAAAGTGATAAGAGCCAATAGTGAGAACAGAAAGGAGCTGTGTTTAAAAGTAAAAATTGAGCCAGCATTCCATTCAGCAGGCCCACCGCTGAGCCTCTCACCTGAAAATACCAGAGTCGAGAAGGCACAGGCTGCAACAGCTTCACTGCAGGAGTTTTCACAATAGCCAAGACACGGAAGCAACCAAAATGTCCATCAATGGATGAATGGATAAAGAAGAAGTGGTCCATGTACATAATGGAATATTAGCCATGCAAAACAGTGAAACACTGCTCGTTGAGGCACCATTTATGAGCCTAGATATAATCTCAGAACATGACGTAAGTCAGAAAGAAAAAGACATATAGTATGATATCACTTATAGGTGTTATCTAACAACTGACAAATATGATAGCATTTTCACAGAGAAAGAAACTCACAGACTTAGAGAACAAACTATTCTTATGTAAATGGAAAGGTGGGTGGTATGGAAAATTAAGATTAGGGTTACCATATGTGTACAAATACCTACTAAATACATTTATCAAAGAGACCGACCATATAGCAAGGGAGGTCAATGGAGCACTCTGCAATAATTTACATGGGAAGAGTATCTGCACATGAATATATTACGTATGTGTGTGTGTGTGTGTGTGTGTGTGTGTGTGTATATATGTGTGTGTGTAATGTACAAATGAACCAGATTGTATACACGTAGGACAAACAATATTCTAAACATTACCTCGATTTAAAAAGACTAAAAAATCGAAAAAGAAATAATGGAATATTAACTTATGGGTTTTTTTCCTAGCACATTCCATTCTAATTTGCAACCTGGGAACGCGACTTCCAGAAATGTTGTGCTGCCCTAGAAACCAGTTTTGGGAACGGAGAAATGCTGCCGCCTTGTGGCCGTTTCCCCCAACAGCACCTTTAAAGCCAGTAGTAGTGGTCACTAAATATTCACACTCATTACAAGCCTGTAAATGTCACCTGTTGTCAAAAAAATCCTGGGGTCAAAAATCGACGAAAAATTCAAAACAGGGCAGCCTTCCCAGAAGACCACTTCAAGTGGTTTATTGTACTCACAGTTTTTTTCTGTTTTTGTGTAACAGAAAGAAAACAAAGCATGGAAAAAGGCTGAACATTAGGAATTATTAAAGACATGCAAATCCAAATTACAAAAACCTATCAGCTCACACCAGTCATAATGGCCATCAGCAAAAACTCTGCAAACAATAAATGCTGAAGGGGTTGTGGAGAAATGCGCACCCTCGTTTCTAAGTGGGACATGGTAAGAACCAGTAATGAAAACACAAAGGAGGTGCCTTGGTAAGGTAAATATTGAGCTACCATTCAATCAAGCATACCCACTGCTGGGCCTATCACCTGAGAGGATGAGAATCCAAAAGACACAGGGTGGCAATCCTGCACTCCAGCAATATTTACCACAGCCAACACTTGGAAGCAACAAAAATGTCTGTCAACAGAGGAAGGCACAAAGAAGAAGTGGTCCATGTACACAATGGAATATTACTCCAATAAAAAAATATATATACTTTCAATTTAGAAACCAAACGTAAGTAAGGAGACATCAGCTTTTGGGGGTTTGTCCGGGCACATTCCTCTCTAATATATAACCGAGGAACACCACTGGCAGGAAGGACCCCTTCCGTAATTCCCAGAATGGGGAAAGGAGAAATGCTGCCGCCCAATGGCCGATACCTGCAACAGCAGCTTTAAAACCTGTGCTCATGGTCACTTCATATGCACAAGTACTGGAGGGCTGTAAATGAAACCTGCCCTCAGAATGTCTTCAGGGAGGTAATGGCCAAACTATTTCAAAATGTGACACATACTTCAAGAAAACCATTTGAAGAGGTAAGCGCTACTCACAGCTTGAAAAAGAAGAGGACATGCCTGAAAGTTCAATTTCAAGGGATTATGAGATGCATGCAAATCCAACCTCAAAGAGGTGTCAGCTCACACCTGTCAGAATAAACATCAGCAGAAAAACTACAAACAATAAATGCTGAAAGGGTTGTGGACAAGGGCATACCCTCAAATTTAAGTGGAACATAACCTGGTAAGAGCCACTAATGAGAACAGAATGGAGACGCCTTTACAAGGTAAACATTTTGCTACCATATGATCCAACAGGCCCTCTCCTGGGCCTATAACCGAAGAAGACATAGTTGAAAGACACAGGCAGGCAAATGTGCATTTCAGCAGTGTTACAATAACCAAGACATGGAAGCAACCCAAAAGTCCATCAACAGGTGAGTGGACAAAGAAAAACCGGTCCACGTACAGATGGAATATTAGCCAAGGAAAACAATGACACAATGCCATTTGCATCACCGTAGATGAGTCTAGAAGTAATCACGCAACTTGTAGTAAGTCAGAAAGCGAAAGACACGTATCCTGTGATATCACTTATAGGTGTTACCTAAAAATTGATACCAGTGAAGATATTTCCACAGAGAAAGGCAATCACAGATTCATTAAACAAACTCATGGTTCACCAATGGAAAGGTGTGAGGATTGGATACATTAGGATGTCAGAGTTAACAGAGATATACAAACACAGGTGAAGTATATAATCACCAAAGACCTACGGAATACCAAGAGAAGACTACTCAACATTGTGTCATAACCTAAAATGGGAAAAGGATCCAAAGAAGAAAAGAGATAGGTATATGTGGAAAACAACCACATCTTGCACACCTAAAACAAGCAAAACATTGTAATCACACTTGCTGTGATAAACAATGAAAATTAAATTGAAAAAAAGAACAATATTTAGTGAGATATAAACTTAAGGGGCTTTTTCCTGGCCCATCCATTCTAATTTGCAGCCTAGAACAGGACTTCCATTGAGGCTCTGTTTCCCTAGTAACCAGATTTGGTTAATGAGAACTGCTGCCGCCTTGTGGCCGTTTCACACAACAGCAGCTCTAACTGCAGCTGTAATGGTTACTTGATAGTCAAAATACTTGCAGGCCTGTAAATGACACCTGTCCTCAAAACAATCCTTCGGTCGTAAATCGAGCAAAAATCTCAAAAGACATCCATATTTCAAAACGACAATTTCAAGAGGCATATTTTATGCACATTTTATATTCTGTCTCTTTTTTTTGTGATAGAAAAAGGCATGGAAAAACGCTCAACGTCAGGAATTAATAAAGCCATGCAAATCCAGTCTAGAAACACATTCCCCTCACAGCCGTCAGAAGGATCATCAGCAAAAAAGTCTACATAGTATAAATGCTGAAGGGGTTTCAGAGAACTGTGTACCCTCTAGCTGCTGATGGGATGTAACCTGGTAACAGCCAGCACAGAGAACAAAATGGAGGTGTGTTTAAAGGTAAAACTTGAGCTACTATGTGATCTGGTAGGCCCACTGATGGGCCTATCCGCTGAGTAGACCTGAATCGAAAAGACACAGGCTGGCAATCCTTCACTGCAGCAACATGTACCATAGCCAAGAGCTGGAAGAAACCAAAACGTCCATCAACAGAAAAATGCACCAAGAAGAAGTGGTCCATGTACACAATGGAATATTAGCCATGGAAAAGCATGGAACAGTGCCGTTGGCACCAGCATAGAAGGATCTAGAGATAATCACCCTACCTGAAGTAAGAAAGAAAACGAAAGACAGATATCCTATTACATCACTTATAGGTGTTACCTAAAAATTGATAGCCATGAAATAATTTCCAAGAGAAGGACACTCATAGATTCAGAAAACCAAATTATGTTTAACCAAATGGAAAGGTGTAAGGAAGGTATGAATTAGGATATGGGGGTTAACAGACACGTAGTAATACATATGAAATATATAATCACAAAATACCTATGGAGTGCTAAAAGAGGTGTACTCAACACTCTGTAATAACCTACACGGGAAAGGATCCAAAGATGAATAGATCAATACATTGATATAATGAACCAGATTCCGTACACCTAGAAAAAACACAGTATTTTTATCCAATTTGCTGTGATAATAAATAAAAACTAAATGTAAAAAACAAACAAGAAGTAAGGAGATATAAGCTCTTGGGAGTTTGCCGTGGCACATTCTGCTCTAATTTGCAGCTTACAAACACGATTTCCAGGAACCCTCTGTTGCCCAAAAGCCCAGAGTTGGAAATGTAGCAATGCTGCCGCCTTGTGGCCGTTTCCCACAAGAGCGGCTTTAAAACCACAGCTAACGGTCACTTAACATTCACAAGGACTCAGGACAGTAAAGGACAACTGCCCTCAAAAATTCACAACTGGCAAAATTTTCAAGGAGATAGTATGAAGAGGTAAATTTTACTCATTATTTTTCTAAAAACAAGGAAAATGGATAAAAGCTCAACAACATAAATTTTTAAACTCATGCAAATCTAGCCTACAAAAAGATTTCAACTCACACACGTCAACTACCATCAGCCAAAAGTCTACAAACAATAAATGCGGAAGGGGTTTTAGAGAACTGTGTACCCTCTAGCTGCTGGTGAGATGTAAAGTGATAAGAGCCAATAGTGAGAACAGAAAGGAGCTGTGTTTAAAAGTAAAAATTGAGCCAGCATTCCATTCAGCAGGCCCACCGCTGAGCCTCTCACCTGAAAATACCAGAGTCGAGAAGGCACAGGCTGCAACAGCTTCACTGCAGGAGTTTTCACAATAGCCAAGACACGGAAGCAACCAAAATGTCCATCAATGGATGAATGGATAAAGAAGAAGTGGTCCATGTACATAATGGAATATTAGCCATGCAAAACAGTGAAACACTGCTCGTTGAGGCACCATTTATGAGCCTAGATATAATCTCAGAACATGACGTAAGTCAGAAAGAAAAAGACATATAGTATGATATCACTTATAGGTGTTATCTAACAACTGACAAATATGATAGCATTTTCACAGAGAAAGAAACTCACAGACTTAGAGAACAAACTATTCTTATGTAAATGGAAAGGTGGGTGGTATGGAAAATTAAGATTAGGGTTACCATATGTGTACAAATACCTACTAAATACATTTATCAAAGAGACCGACCATATAGCAAGGGAGGTCAATGGAGCACTCTGCAATAATTTACATGGGAAGAGTATCTGCACATGAATATATTACGTATGTGTGTGTGTGTGTGTGTGTGTGTGTATATATGTGTGTGTGTAATGTACAAATGAACCAGATTGTATACACGTAGGACAAACAATATTCTAAACATTACCTCGATTTAAAAAGACTAAAAAATCGAAAAAGAAATAATGGAATATTAACTTATGGGTTTTTTTCCTAGCACATTCCATTCTAATTTGCAACCTGGGAACGCGACTTCCAGAAATGTTGTGCTGCCCTAGAAACCAGTTTTGGGAACGGAGAAATGCTGCCGCCTTGTGGCCGTTTCCCCCAACAGCACCTTTAAAGCCAGTAGTAGTGGTCACTAAATATTCACACTCATTACAAGCCTGTAAATGTCACCTGTTGTCAAAAAAATCCTGGGGTCAAAAATCGACGAAAAATTCAAAACAGGGCAGCCTTCCCAGAAGACCACTTCAAGTGGTTTATTGTACTCACAGTTTTTTTCTGTTTTTGTGTAACAGAAAGAAAACAAAGCATGGAAAAAGGCTGAACATTAGGAATTATTAAAGACATGCAAATCCAAATTACAAAAACCTATCAGCTCACACCAGTCATAATGGCCATCAGCAAAAACTCTGCAAACAATAAATGCTGAAGGGGTTGTGGAGAAATGCGCACCCTCGTTTCTAAGTGGGACATGGTAAGAACCAGTAATGAAAACACAAAGGAGGTGCCTTGGTAAGGTAAATATTGAGCTACCATTCAATCAAGCATACCCACTGCTGGGCCTATCACCTGAGAGGATGAGAATCCAAAAGACACAGGGTGGCAATCCTGCACTCCAGCAATATTTACCACAGCCAACACTTGGAAGCAACAAAAATGTCTGTCAACAGAGGAAGGCACAAAGAAGAAGTGGTCCATGTACACAATGGAATATTACTCCAATAAAAAAATATATATACTTTCAATTTAGAAACCAAACGTAAGTAAGGAGACATCAGCTTTTGGGGGTTTGTCCGGGCACATTCCTCTCTAATATATAACCGAGGAACACCACTGGCAGGAAGGACCCCTTCCGTAATTCCCAGAATGGGGAAAGGAGAAATGCTGCCGCCCAATGGCCGATACCTGCAACAGCAGCTTTAAAACCTGTGCTCATGGTCACTTCATATGCACAAGTACTGGAGGGCTGTAAATGAAACCTGCCCTCAGAATGTCTTCAGGGAGGTAATGGCCAAACTATTTCAAAATGTGACACATACTTCAAGAAAACCATTTGAAGAGGTAAGCGCTACTCACAGCTTGAAAAAGAAGAGGACATGCCTGAAAGTTCAATTTCAAGGGATTATGAGATGCATGCAAATCCAACCTCAAAGAGGTGTCAGCTCACACCTGTCAGAATAAACATCAGCAGAAAAACTACAAACAATAAATGCTGAAAGGGTTGTGGACAAGGGCATACCCTCAAATTTAAGTGGAACATAACCTGGTAAGAGCCACTAATGAGAACAGAATGGAGACGCCTTTACAAGGTAAACATTTTGCTACCATATGATCCAACAGGCCCTCTCCTGGGCCTATAACCGAAGAAGACATAGTTGAAAGACACAGGCAGGCAAATGTGCATTTCAGCAGTGTTACAATAACCAAGACATGGAAGCAACCCAAAAGTCCATCAACAGGTGAGTGGACAAAGAAAAACCGGTCCACGTACAGATGGAATATTAGCCAAGGAAAACAATGACACAATGCCATTTGCATCACCGTAGATGAGTCTAGAAGTAATCACGCAACTTGTAGTAAGTCAGAAAGCGAAAGACACGTATCCTGTGATATCACTTATAGGTGTTACCTAAAAATTGATACCAGTGAAGATATTTCCACAGAGAAAGGCAATCACAGATTCATTAAACAAACTCATGGTTCACCAATGGAAAGGTGTGAGGATTGGATACATTAGGATGTCAGAGTTAACAGAGATATACAAACACAGGTGAAGTATATAATCACCAAAGACCTACGGAATACCAAGAGAAGACTACTCAACATTGTGTCATAACCTAAAATGGGAAAAGGATCCAAAGAAGAAAAGAGATAGGTATATGTGGAAAACAACCACATCTTGCACACCTAAAACAAGCAAAACATTGTAATCACACTTGCTGTGATAAACAATGAAAATTAAATTGAAAAAAAGAACAATATTTAGTGAGATATAAACTTAAGGGGCTTTTTCCTGGCCCATCCATTCTAATTTGCAGCCTAGAACAGGACTTCCATTGAGGCTCTGTTTCCCTAGTAACCAGATTTGGTTAATGAGAACTGCTGCCGCCTTGTGGCCGTTTCACACAACAGCAGCTCTAACTGCAGCTGTAATGGTTACTTGATAGTCAAAATACTTGCAGGCCTGTAAATGACACCTGTCCTCAAAACAATCCTTCGGTCGTAAATCGAGCAAAAATCTCAAAAGACATCCATATTTCAAAACGACAATTTCAAGAGGCATATTTTATGCACATTTTATATTCTGTCTCTTTTTTTGTGATAGAAAAAGGCATGGAAAAACGCTCAACGTCAGGAATTAATAAAGCCATGCAAATCCAGTCTAGAAACACATTCCCCTCACAGCCGTCAGAAGGATCATCAGCAAAAAAGTCTACATAGTATAAATGCTGAAGGGGTTTCAGAGAACTGTGTACCCTCTAGCTGCTGATGGGATGTAACCTGGTAACAGCCAGCACAGAGAACAAAATGGAGGTGTGTTTAAAGGTAAAACTTGAGCTACTATGTGATCTGGTAGGCCCACTGATGGGCCTATCCGCTGAGTAGACCTGAATCGAAAAGACACAGGCTGGCAATCCTTCACTGCAGCAACATGTACCATAGCCAAGAGCTGGAAGAAACCAAAACGTCCATCAACAGAAAAATGCACCAAGAAGAAGTGGTCCATGTACACAATGGAATATTAGCCATGGAAAAGCATGGAACAGTGCCGTTGGCACCAGCATAGAAGGATCTAGAGATAATCACCCTACCTGAAGTAAGAAAGAAAACGAAAGACAGATATCCTATTACATCACTTATAGGTGTTACCTAAAAATTGATAGCCATGAAATAATTTCCAAGAGAAGGACACTCATAGATTCAGAAAACCAAATTATGTTTAACCAAATGGAAAGGTGTAAGGAAGGTATGAATTAGGATATGGGGGTTAACAGACACGTAGTAATACATATGAAATATATAATCACAAAATACCTATGGAGTGCTAAAAGAGGTGTACTCAACACTCTGTAATAACCTACACGGGAAAGGATCCAAAGATGAATAGATCAATACATTGATATAATGAACCAGATTCCGTACACCTAGAAAAAACACAGTATTTTTATCCAATTTGCTGTGATAATAAATAAAAACTAAATGTAAAAAACAAACAAGAAGTAAGGAGATATAAGCTCTTGGGAGTTTGCCGTGGCACATTCTGCTCTAATTTGCAGCTTACAAACACGATTTCCAGGAACCCTCTGTTGCCCAAAAGCCCAGAGTTGGAAATGTAGCAATGCTGCCGTCTTGTGGCCGTTTCCCACAAGAGCGGCTTTAAAACCACAGCTAACGGTCACTTAACATTCACAAGGACTCAGGACAGTAAAGGACAACTGCCCTCAAAAATTCACAACTGGCAAAATTTTCAAGGAGATAGTATGAAGAGGTAAATTTTACTCATTATTTTTCTAAAAACAAGGAAAATGGATAAAAGCTCAACAACATAAATTTTTAAACTCATGCAAATCTAGCCTACAAAAAGATTTCAACTCACACACGTCAACTACCATCAGCCAAAAGTCTACAAACAATAAATGCGGAAGGGGTTTTAGAGAACTGTGTACCCTCTAGCTGCTGGTGAGATGTAAAGTGATAAGAGCCAATAGTGAGAACAGAAAGGAGCTGTGTTTAAAAGTAAAAATTGAGCCAGCATTCCATTCAGCAGGCCCACCGCTGAGCCTCTCACCTGAAAATACCAGAGTCGAGAAGGCACAGGCTGCAACAGCTTCACTGCAGGAGTTTTCACAATAGCCAAGACACGGAAGCAACCAAAATGTCCATCAATGGATGAATGGATAAAGAAGAAGTGGTCCATGTACATAATGGAATATTAGCCATGCAAAACAGTGAAACACTGCTCGTTGAGGCACCATTTATGAGCCTAGATATAATCTCAGAACATGACGTAAGTCAGAAAGAAAAAGACATATAGTATGATATCACTTATAGGTGTTATCTAACAACTGACAAATATGATAGCATTTTCACAGAGAAAGAAACTCACAGACTTAGAGAACAAACTATTCTTATGTAAATGGAAAGGTGGGTGGTATGGAAAATTAAGATTAGGGTTACCATATGTGTACAAATACCTACTAAATACATTTATCAAAGAGACCGACCATATAGCAAGGGAGGTCAATGGAGCACTCTGCAATAATTTACATGGGAAGAGTATCTGCACATGAATATATTACGTATGTGTGTGTGTGTGTGTGTGTGTGTGTGTGTGTGTATATGTGTGTGTGTAATGTACAAATGAACCAGATTGTATACACGTAGGACAAACAATATTCTAAACATTACCTCGATTTAAAAAGACTAAAAAATCGAAAAAGAAATAATGGAATATTAACTTATGGGTTTTTTTCCTAGCACATTCCATTCTAATTTGCAACCTGGGAACGCGACTTCCAGAAATGTTGTGCTGCCCTAGAAACCAGTTTTGGGAACGGAGAAATGCTGCCGCCTTGTGGCCGTTTCCCCCAACAGCACCTTTAAAGCCAGTAGTAGTGGTCACTAAATATTCACACTCATTACAAGCCTGTAAATGTCACCTGTTGTCAAAAAAATCCTGGGGTCAAAAATCGACGAAAAATTCAAAACAGGGCAGCCTTCCCAGAAGACCACTTCAAGTGGTTTATTGTACTCACAGTTTTTTTCTGTTTTTGTGTAACAGAAAGAAAACAAAGCATGGAAAAAGGCTGAACATTAGGAATTATTAAAGACATGCAAATCCAAATTACAAAAACCTATCAGCTCACACCAGTCATAATGGCCATCAGCAAAAACTCTGCAAACAATAAATGCTGAAGGGGTTGTGGAGAAATGCGCACCCTCGTTTCTAAGTGGGACATGGTAAGAACCAGTAATGAAAACACAAAGGAGGTGCCTTGGTAAGGTAAATATTGAGCTACCATTCAATCAAGCATACCCACTGCTGGGCCTATCACCTGAGAGGATGAGAATCCAAAAGACACAGGGTGGCAATCCTGCACTCCAGCAATATTTACCACAGCCAACACTTGGAAGCAACAAAAATGTCTGTCAACAGAGGAAGGCACAAAGAAGAAGTGGTCCATGTACACAATGGAATATTACTCCAATAAAAAAATATATATACTTTCAATTTAGAAACCAAACGTAAGTAAGGAGACATCAGCTTTTGGGGGTTTGTCCGGGCACATTCCTCTCTAATATATAACCGAGGAACACCACTGGCAGGAAGGACCCCTTCCGTAATTCCCAGAATGGGGAAAGGAGAAATGCTGCCGCCCAATGGCCGATACCTGCAACAGCAGCTTTAAAACCTGTGCTCATGGTCACTTCATATGCACAAGTACTGGAGGGCTGTAAATGAAACCTGCCCTCAGAATGTCTTCAGGGAGGTAATGGCCAAACTATTTCAAAATGTGACACATACTTCAAGAAAACCATTTGAAGAGGTAAGCGCTACTCACAGCTTGAAAAAGAAGAGGACATGCCTGAAAGTTCAATTTCAAGGGATTATGAGATGCATGCAAATCCAACCTCAAAGAGGTGTCAGCTCACACCTGTCAGAATAAACATCAGCAGAAAAACTACAAACAATAAATGCTGAAAGGGTTGTGGACAAGGGCATACCCTCAAATTTAAGTGGAACATAACCTGGTAAGAGCCACTAATGAGAACAGAATGGAGACGCCTTTACAAGGTAAACATTTTGCTACCATATGATCCAACAGGCCCTCTCCTGGGCCTATAACCGAAGAAGACATAGTTGAAAGACACAGGCAGGCAAATGTGCATTTCAGCAGTGTTACAATAACCAAGACATGGAAGCAACCCAAAAGTCCATCAACAGGTGAGTGGACAAAGAAAAACCGGTCCACGTACAGATGGAATATTAGCCAAGGAAAACAATGACACAATGCCATTTGCATCACCGTAGATGAGTCTAGAAGTAATCACGCAACTTGTAGTAAGTCAGAAAGCGAAAGACACGTATCCTGTGATATCACTTATAGGTGTTACCTAAAAATTGATACCAGTGAAGATATTTCCACAGAGAAAGGCAATCACAGATTCATTAAACAAACTCATGGTTCACCAATGGAAAGGTGTGAGGATTGGATACATTAGGATGTCAGAGTTAACAGAGATATACAAACACAGGTGAAGTATATAATCACCAAAGACCTACGGAATACCAAGAGAAGACTACTCAACATTGTGTCATAACCTAAAATGGGAAAAGGATCCAAAGAAGAAAAGAGATAGGTATATGTGGAAAACAACCACATCTTGCACACCTAAAACAAGCAAAACATTGTAATCACACTTGCTGTGATAAACAATGAAAATTAAATTGAAAAAAAGAACAATATTTAGTGAGATATAAACTTAAGGGGCTTTTTCCTGGCCCATCCATTCTAATTTGCAGCCTAGAACAGGACTTCCATTGAGGCTCTGTTTCCCTAGTAACCAGATTTGGTTAATGAGAACTGCTGCCACCTTGTGGCCGTTTCACACAACAGCAGCTCTAACTGCAGCTGTAATGGTTACTTGATAGTCAAAATACTTGCAGGCCTGTAAATGACACCTGTCCTCAAAACAATCCTTCGGTCGTAAATCGAGCAAAAATCTCAAAAGACATCCATATTTCAAAACGACAATTTCAAGAGGCATATTTTATGCACATTTTATATTCTGTCTCTTTTTTTGTGATAGAAAAAGGCATGGAAAAACGCTCAACGTCAGGAATTAATAAAGCCATGCAAATCCAGTCTAGAAACACATTCCCCTCACAGCCGTCAGAAGGATCATCAGCAAAAAAGTCTACATAGTATAAATGCTGAAGGGGTTTTAGAGAACTGTGTACCCTCTAGCTGCTGATGGGATATAACCTGGTAACAGCCAGTACAGAGAACAAAATGGAGGTGTGTTTAAAGGTAAAACTTGAGCTACTATGTGATCTGGTAGGCCCACTGATGGGCCTATCCGCTGAGTAGACCTGAATCGAAAAGACACAGGCTGGCAATCCTTCACTGCAGCAACATGTACCGTAGCCAAGAGCTGGAAGAAACCAAAACGTCCATCAACAGAAAAATGCACCAAGAAGAAGTGGTCCATGTACACAATGGAATATTAGCCATGGAAAAGCATGGAACAGTGCCGTTGGCACCAGCATAGAAGGATCTAGAGATAATCACCCTACCTGAAGTAAGAAAGAAAACGAAAGACAGATATCCTATTACATCACTTATAGGTGTTACCTAAAAATTGATAGCCATGAAATAATTTCCAAGAGAAGGACACTCATAGATTCAGAAAACCAAATTATGTTTAACCAAATGGAAAGGTGTAAGGAAGGTATGAATTAGGATATGGGGGTTAACAGACATGTAGTAATACATATGAAATATATAATCACAAAATACCTATGGAGTGCTAAAAGAGGTGTACTCAACACTCTGTAATAACCTACACGGGAAAGGATCCAAAGATGAATAGATCAATACATTGATATAATGAACCAGATTCTGTACACCTAGAAAAAACACAGTATTTTTATCCAATTTGCTGTGATAATAAATAAAAACTAAATGTAAAAAACAAACAAGAAGTAAGGAGATATAAGCTCTTGGGAGTTTGCCGTGGCACATTCTGCTCTAATTTGCAGCTTACAAACACGATTTCCAGGAACCCTCTGTTGCCCAAAAGCCCAGAGTTGGAAATGTAGCAATGCTGCCGCCTTGTGGCCGTTTCCCACAAGAGCGGCTTTAAAACCACAGCTAACGGTCACTTAACATTCACAAGGACTCAGGACAGTAAAGGACAACTGCCCTCAAAAATTCACAACTGGCAAAATTTTCAAGGAGATAGTATGAAGAGGTAAATTTTACTCATTATTTTTCTAAAAACAAGGAAAATGGATAAAAGCTCAACAACATAAATTTTTAAACTCATGCAAATCTAGCCTACAAAAAGATTTCAACTCACACACGTCAACTACCATCAGCCAAAAGTCTACAAACAATAAATGCGGAAGGGGTTTTAGAGAACTGTGTACCCTCTAGCTGCTGGTGAGATGTAAAGTGATAAGAGCCAATAGTGAGAACAGAAAGGAGCTGTGTTTAAAAGTAAAAATTGAGCCAGCATTCCATTCAGCAGGCCCACCGCTGAGCCTCTCACCTGAAAATACCAGAGTCGAGAAGGCACAGGCTGCAACAGCTTCACTGCAGGAGTTTTCACAATAGCCAAGACACGGAAGCAACCAAAATGTCCATCAATGGATGAATGGATAAAGAAGAAGTGGTCCATGTACATAATGGAATATTAGCCATGCAAAACAGTGAAACACTGCTCGTTGAGGCACCATTTATGAGCCTAGATATAATCTCAGAACATGACGTAAGTCAGAAAGAAAAAGACATATAGTATGATATCACTTATAGGTGTTATCTAACAACTGACAAATATGATAGCATTTTCACAGAGAAAGAAACTCACAGACTTAGAGAACAAACTATTCTTATGTAAATGGAAAGGTGGGTGGTATGGAAAATTAAGATTAGGGTTACCATATGTGTACAAATACCTACTAAATACATTTATCAAAGAGACCGACCATATAGCAAGGGAGGTCAATGGAGCACTCTGCAATAATTTACATGGGAAGAGTATCTGCACATGAATATATTACGTATGTGTGTGTGTGTGTGTGTGTGTGTGTGTGTGTATATATGTGTGTGTGTAATGTACAAATGAACCAGATTGTATACACGTAGGACAAACAATATTCTAAACATTACCTCGATTTAAAAAGACTAAAAAATCGAAAAAGAAATAATGGAATATTAACTTATGGGTTTTTTTCCTAGCACATTCCATTCTAATTTGCAACCTGGGAACGCGACTTCCAGAAATGTTGTGCTGCCCTAGAAACCAGTTTTGGGAACGGAGAAATGCTGCCGCCTTGTGGCCGTTTCCCCCAACAGCACCTTTAAAGCCAGTAGTAGTGGTCACTAAATATTCACACTCATTACAAGCCTGTAAATGTCACCTGTTGTCAAAAAAATCCTGGGGTCAAAAATCGACGAAAAATTCAAAACAGGGCAGCCTTCCCAGAAGACCACTTCAAGTGGTTTATTGTACTCACAGTTTTTTTCTGTTTTTGTGTAACAGAAAGAAAACAAAGCATGGAAAAAGGCTGAACATTAGGAATTATTAAAGACATGCAAATCCAAATTACAAAAACCTATCAGCTCACACCAGTCATAATGGCCATCAGCAAAAACTCTGCAAACAATAAATGCTGAAGGGGTTGTGGAGAAATGCGCACCCTCGTTTCTAAGTGGGACATGGTAAGAACCAGTAATGAAAACACAAAGGAGGTGCCTTGGTAAGGTAAATATTGAGCTACCATTCAATCAAGCATACCCACTGCTGGGCCTATCACCTGAGAGGATGAGAATCCAAAAGACACAGGGTGGCAATCCTGCACTCCAGCAATATTTACCACAGCCAACACTTGGAAGCAACAAAAATGTCTGTCAACAGAGGAAGGCACAAAGAAGAAGTGGTCCATGTACACAATGGAATATTACTCCAATAAAAAAATATATATACTTTCAATTTAGAAACCAAACGTAAGTAAGGAGACATCAGCTTTTGGGGGTTTGTCCGGGCACATTCCTCTCTAATATATAACCGAGGAACACCACTGGCAGGAAGGACCCCTTCCGTAATTCCCAGAATGGGGAAAGGAGAAATGCTGCCGCCCAATGGCCGATACCTGCAACAGCAGCTTTAAAACCTGTGCTCATGGTCACTTCATATGCACAAGTACTGGAGGGCTGTAAATGAAACCTGCCCTCAGAATGTCTTCAGGGAGGTAATGGCCAAACTATTTCAAAATGTGACACATACTTCAAGAAAACCATTTGAAGAGGTAAGCGCTACTCACAGCTTGAAAAAGAAGAGGACATGCCTGAAAGTTCAATTTCAAGGGATTATGAGATGCATGCAAATCCAACCTCAAAGAGGTGTCAGCTCACACCTGTCAGAATAAACATCAGCAGAAAAACTACAAACAATAAATGCTGAAAGGGTTGTGGACAAGGGCATACCCTCAAATTTAAGTGGAACATAACCTGGTAAGAGCCACTAATGAGAACAGAATGGAGACGCCTTTACAAGGTAAACATTTTGCTACCATATGATCCAACAGGCCCTCTCCTGGGCCTATAACCGAAGAAGACATAGTTGAAAGACACAGGCAGGCAAATGTGCATTTCAGCAGTGTTACAATAACCAAGACATGGAAGCAACCCAAAAGTCCATCAACAGGTGAGTGGACAAAGAAAAACCGGTCCACGTACAGATGGAATATTAGCCAAGGAAAACAATGACACAATGCCATTTGCATCACCGTAGATGAGTCTAGAAGTAATCACGCAACTTGTAGTAAGTCAGAAAGCGAAAGACACGTATCCTGTGATATCACTTATAGGTGTTACCTAAAAATTGATACCAGTGAAGATATTTCCACAGAGAAAGGCAATCACAGATTCATTAAACAAACTCATGGTTCACCAATGGAAAGGTGTGAGGATTGGATACATTAGGATGTCAGAGTTAACAGAGATATACAAACACAGGTGAAGTATATAATCACCAAAGACCTACGGAATACCAAGAGAAGACTACTCAACATTGTGTCATAACCTAAAATGGGAAAAGGATCCAAAGAAGAAAAGAGATAGGTATATGTGGAAAACAACCACATCTTGCACACCTAAAACAAGCAAAACATTGTAATCACACTTGCTGTGATAAACAATGAAAATTAAATTGAAAAAAAGAACAATATTTAGTGAGATATAAACTTAAGGGGCTTTTTCCTGGCCCATCCATTCTAATTTGCAGCCTAGAACAGGACTTCCATTGAGGCTCTGTTTCCCTAGTAACCAGATTTGGTTAATGAGAACTGCTGCCGCCTTGTGGCCGTTTCACACAACAGCAGCTCTAACTGCAGCTGTAATGGTTACTTGATAGTCAAAATACTTGCAGGCCTGTAAATGACACCTGTCCTCAAAACAATCCTTCGGTCGTAAATCGAGCAAAAATCTCAAAAGACATCCATATTTCAAAACGACAATTTCAAGAGGCATATTTTATGCACATTTTATATTCTGTCTCATTTTTTTGTGATAGAAAAAGGCATGGAAAAACGCTCAACGTCAGGAATTAATAAAGCCATGCAAATCCAGTCTAGAAACACATTCCCCTCACAGCCGTCAGAAGGATCATCAGCAAAAAAGTCTACATAGTATAAATGCTGAAGGGGTTTTAGAGAACTGTGTACCCTCTAGCTGCTGATGGGATGTAACCTGGTAACAGCCAGTACAGAGAACAAAATGGAGGTGTGTTTAAAGGTAAAACTTGAGCTACTATGTGATCTGGTAGGCCCACTGATGGGCCTATCCGCTGAGTAGACCTGAATCGAAAAGACACAGGCTGGCAATCCTTCACTGCAGCAACATGTACCGTAGCCAAGAGCTGGAAGAAACCAAAACGTCCATCAACAGAAAAATGCACCAAGAAGAAGTGGTCCATGTACACAATGGAATATTAGCCATGGAAAAGCATGGAACAGTGCCGTTGGCACCAGCATAGAAGGATCTAGAGATAATCACCCTACCTGAAGTAAGAAAGAAAACGAAAGACAGATATCCTATTACATCACTTATAGGTGTTACCTAAAAATTGATAGCCATGAAATAATTTCCAAGAGAAGGACACTCATAGATTCAGAAAACCAAATTATGTTTAACCAAATGGAAAGGTGTAAGGAAGGTATGAATTAGGATATGGGGGTTAACAGACATGTAGTAATACATATGAAATATATAATCACAAAATACCTATGGAATGCTAAAAGAGGTGTACTCAACACTCTGTAATAACCTACACGGGAAAGGATCCAAAGATGAATAGATCAATACATTGATATAATGAACCAGATTCCGTACACCTAGAAAAAACACAGTATTTTTATCCAATTTGCTGTGATAATAAATAAAAACTAAATGTAAAAAACAAACAAGAAGTAAGGAGATATAAGCTCTTGGGAGTTTGCCGTGGCACATTCTGCTCTAATTTGCAGCTTACAAACACGATTTCCAGGAACCCTCTGTTGCCCAAAAGCCCAGAGTTGGAAATGTAGAAATGCTGCCGCCTTGTGGCCGTTTCCCACAAGAGCGGCTTTAAAACCACAGCTAACGGTCACTTAACATTCACAAGGACTCAGGACAGTAAAGGACAACTGCCCTCAAAAATTCACAACTGGCAAAATTTTCAAGGAGATAGTATGAAGAGGTAAATTTTACTCATAATTTTTCTAAAAACAAGGAAAATGGATAAAAGCTCAACAACATAAATTTTTAAACTCATGCAAATCTAGCCTACAAAAAGATTTCAACTCACACACGTCAACTACCATCAGCCAAAAGTCTACAAACAATAAATGCGGAAGGGGTTTTAGAGAACTGTGTACCCTCTAGCTGCTGGTGAGATGTAAAGTGATAAGAGCCAATAGTGAGAACAGAAAGGAGCTGTGTTTAAAAGTAAAAATTGAGCCAGCATTCCATTCAGCAGGCCCACCGCTGAGCCTCTCACCTGAAAATACCAGAGTCGAGAAGGCACAGGCTGCAACAGCTTCACTGCAGGAGTTTTCACAATAGCCAAGACACGGAAGCAACCAAAATGTCCATCAATGGATGAATGGATAAAGAAGAAGTGGTCCATGTACATAATGGAATATTAGCCATGCAAAACAGTGAAACACTGCTCGTTGAGGCACCATTTATGAGCCTAGATATAATCTCAGAACATGACGTAAGTCAGAAAGAAAAAGACATATAGTATGATATCACTTATAGGTGTTATCTAACAACTGACAAATATGATAGCATTTTCACAGAGAAAGAAACTCACAGACTTAGAGAACAAACTATTCTTATGTAAATGGAAAGGTGGGTGGTATGGAAAATTAAGATTAGGGTTACCATATGTGTACAAATACCTACTAAATACATTTATCAAAGAGACCGACCATATAGCAAGGGAGGTCAATGGAGCACTCTGCAATAATTTACATGGGAAGAGTATCTGCACATGAATATATTACGTATGTGTGTGTGTGTGTGTGTGTGTGTGTGTGTATATATGTGTGTGTGTAATGTACAAATGAACCAGATTGTATACACGTAGGACAAACAATATTCTAAACATTACCTCGATTTAAAAAGACTAAAAAATCGAAAAAGAAATAATGGAATATTAACTTATGGGTTTTTTTCCTAGCACATTCCATTCTAATTTGCAACCTGGGAACGCGACTTCCAGAAATGTTGTGCTGCCCTAGAAACCAGTTTTGGGAACGGAGAAATGCTGCCGCCTTGTGGCCGTTTCCCCCAACAGCACCTTTAAAGCCAGTAGTAGTGGTCACTAAATATTCACACTCATTACAAGCCTGTAAATGTCACCTGTTGTCAAAAAAATCCTGGGGTCAAAAATCGACGAAAAATTCAAAACAGGGCAGCCTTCCCAGAAGACCACTTCAAGTGGTTTATTGTACTCACAGTTTTTTTCTGTTTTTGTGTAACAGAAAGAAAACAAAGCATGGAAAAAGGCTGAACATTAGGAATTATTAAAGACATGCAAATCCAAATTACAAAAACCTATCAGCTCACACCAGTCATAATGGCCATCAGCAAAAACTCTGCAAACAATAAATGCTGAAGGGGTTGTGGAGAAATGCGCACCCTCGTTTCTAAGTGGGACATGGTAAGAACCAGTAATGAAAACACAAAGGAGGTGCCTTGGTAAGGTAAATATTGAGCTACCATTCAATCAAGCATACCCACTGCTGGGCCTATCACCTGAGAGGATGAGAATCCAAAAGACACAGGGTGGCAATCCTGCACTCCAGCAATATTTACCACAGCCAACACTTGGAAGCAACAAAAATGTCTGTCAACAGAGGAAGGCACAAAGAAGAAGTGGTCCATGTACACAATGGAATATTACTCCAATAAAAAAATATATATACTTTCAATTTAGAAACCAAACGTAAGTAAGGAGACATCAGCTTTTGGGGGTTTGTCCGGGCACATTCCTCTCTAATATATAACCGAGGAACACCACTGGCAGGAAGGACCCCTTCCGTAATTCCCAGAATGGGGAAAGGAGAAATGCTGCCGCCCAATGGCCGATACCTGCAACAGCAGCTTTAAAACCTGTGCTCATGGTCACTTCATATGCACAAGTACTGGAGGGCTGTAAATGAAACCTGCCCTCAGAATGTCTTCAGGGAGGTAATGGCCAAACTATTTCAAAATGTGACACATACTTCAAGAAAACCATTTGAAGAGGTAAGCGCTACTCACAGCTTGAAAAAGAAGAGGACATGCCTGAAAGTTCAATTTCAAGGGATTATGAGATGCATGCAAATCCAACCTCAAAGAGGTGTCAGCTCACACCTGTCAGAATAAACATCAGCAGAAAAACTACAAACAATAAATGCTGAAAGGGTTGTGGACAAGGGCATACCCTCAAATTTAAGTGGAACATAACCTGGTAAGAGCCACTAATGAGAACAGAATGGAGACGCCTTTACAAGGTAAACATTTTGCTACCATATGATCCAACAGGCCCTCTCCTGGGCCTATAACCGAAGAAGACATAGTTGAAAGACACAGGCAGGCAAATGTGCATTTCAGCAGTGTTACAATAACCAAGACATGGAAGCAACCCAAAAGTCCATCAACAGGTGAGTGGACAAAGAAAAACCGGTCCACGTACAGATGGAATATTAGCCAAGGAAAACAATGACACAATGCCATTTGCATCACCGTAGATGAGTCTAGAAGTAATCACGCAACTTGTAGTAAGTCAGAAAGCGAAAGACACGTATCCTGTGATATCACTTATAGGTGTTACCTAAAAATTGATACCAGTGAAGATATTTCCACAGAGAAAGGCAATCACAGATTCATTAAACAAACTCATGGTTCACCAATGGAAAGGTGTGAGGATTGGATACATTAGGATGTCAGAGTTAACAGAGATATACAAACACAGGTGAAGTATATAATCACCAAAGACCTACGGAATACCAAGAGAAGACTACTCAACATTGTGTCATAACCTAAAATGGGAAAAGGATCCAAAGAAGAAAAGAGATAGGTATATGTGGAAAACAACCACATCTTGCACACCTAAAACAAGCAAAACATTGTAATCACACTTGCTGTGATAAACAATGAAAATTAAATTGAAAAAAAGAACAATATTTAGTGAGATATAAACTTAAGGGGCTTTTTCCTGGCCCATCCATTCTAATTTGCAGCCTAGAACAGGACTTCCATTGAGGCTCTGTTTCCCTAGTAACCAGATTTGGTTAATGAGAACTGCTGCCGCCTTGTGGCCGTTTCACACAACAGCAGCTCTAACTGCAGCTGTAATGGTTACTTGATAGTCAAAATACTTGCAGGCCTGTAAATGACACCTGTCCTCAAAACAATCCTTCGGTCGTAAATCGAGCAAAAATCTCAAAAGACATCCATATTTCAAAACGACAATTTCAAGAGGCATATTTTATGCACATTTTATATTCTGTCTCTTTTTTTTTGTGATAGAAAAAGGCATGGAAAAACGCTCAACGTCAGGAATTAATAAAGCCATGCAAATCCAGTCTAGAAACACATTCCCCTCACAGCCGTCAGAAGGATCATCAGCAAAAAAGTCTACATAGTATAAATGCTGAAGGGGTTTTAGAGAACTGTGTACCCTCTAGCTGCTGATGGGATGTAACCTGGTAACAGCCAGTACAGAGAACAAAATGGAGGTGTGTTTAAAGGTAAAACTTGAGCTACTATGTGATCTGGTAGGCCCACTGATGGGCCTATCCGCTGAGTAGACCTGAATCGAAAAGACACAGGCTGGCAATCCTTCACTGCAGCAACATGTACCATAGCCAAGAGCTGGAAGAAACCAAAACGTCCATCAACAGAAAAATGCACCAAGAAGAAGTGGTCCATGTACACAATGGGATATTAGCCATGGAAAAGCATGGAACAGTGCCGTTGGCACCAGCATAGAAGGATCTAGAGATAATCACCCTACCTGAAGTAAGAAAGAAAACGAAAGACAGATATCCTATTACATCACTTATAGGTGTTACCTAAAAATTGATAGCCATGAAATAATTTCCAAGAGAAGGACACTCATAGATTCAGAAAACCAAATTATGTTTAACCAAATGGAAAGGTGTAAGGAAGGTATGAATTAGGATATGGGGGTTAACAGACACGTAGTAATACATATGAAATATATAATCACAAAATACCTATGGAATGCTAAAAGAGGTGTACTCAACACTCTGTAATAACCTACACGGGAAAGGATCCAAAGATGAATAGATCAATACATTGATATAATGAACCAGATTCCGTACACCTAGAAAAAACACAGTATTTTTATCCAATTTGCTGTGATAATAAATAAAAACTAAATGTAAAAAACAAACAAGAAGTAAGGAGATATAAGCTCTTGGGAGTTTGCCGTGGCACATTCTGCTCTAATTTGCAGCTTACAAACACGATTTCCAGGAACCCTCTGTTGCCCAAAAGCCCAGAGTTGGAAATGTAGCAATGCTGCCGCCTTGTGGCCGTTTCCCACAAGAGCGGCTTTAAAACCACAGCTAACGGTCACTTAACATTCACAAGGACTCAGGACAGTAAAGGACAACTGCCCTCAAAAATTCACAACTGGCAAAATTTTCAAGGAGATAGTATGAAGAGGTAAATTTTACTCATTATTTTTCTAAAAGCAAGGAAAATGGATAAAAGCTCAACAACATAAATTTTTAAACTCATGCAAATCTAGCCTACAAAAAGATTTCAACTCACACACGTCAACTACCATCAGCCAAAAGTCTACAAACAATAAATGCGGAAGGGGTTTTAGAGAACTGTGTACCCTCTAGCTGCTGGTGAGATGTAAAGTGATAAGAGCCAATAGTGAGAACAGAAAGGAGCTGTGTTTAAAAGTAAAAATTGAGCCAGCATTCCATTCAGCAGGCCCACCGCTGAGCCTCTCACCTGAAAATACCAGAGTCGAGAAGGCACAGGCTGCAACAGCTTCACTGCAGGAGTTTTCACAATAGCCAAGACAC
Organism: Lagenorhynchus albirostris; assembly: GCF_949774975.1. Classification (NCBI taxonomy): domain Eukaryota; kingdom Metazoa; phylum Chordata; class Mammalia; order Artiodactyla; family Delphinidae; genus Lagenorhynchus; species Lagenorhynchus albirostris. The sequence continues at coordinate 730,034 of NW_026783320.1, read as the reverse complement.
GGAAGCAACCAAAATGTCCATCAATGGATGAATGGATAAAGAAGAAGTGGTCCATGTACATAATGGAATATTAGCCATGCAAAACAGTGAAACACTGCTCGTTGAGGCACCATTTATGAGCCTAGATATAATCTCAGAACATGACGTAAGTCAGAAAGAAAAAGACATATAGTATGATATCACTTATAGGTGTTATCTAACAACTGACAAATATGATAGCATTTTCACAGAGAAAGAAACTCACAGACTTAGAGAACAAACTATTCTTATGTAAATGGAAAGGTGGGTGGTATGGAAAATTAAGATTAGGGTTACCATATGTGTACAAATACCTACTAAATACATTTATCAAAGAGACCGACCATATAGCAAGGGAGGTCAATGGAGCACTCTGCAATAATTTACATGGGAAGAGTATCTGCACATGAATATATTACGTATGTGTGTGTGTGTGTGTGTGTGTGTGTGTGTGTGTGTATATGTGTGTGTGTAATGTACAAATGAACCAGATTGTATACACGTAGGACAAACAATATTCTAAACATTACCTCGATTTAAAAAGACTAAAAAATCGAAAAAGAAATAATGGAATATTAACTTATGGGTTTTTTTCCTAGCACATTCCATTCTAATTTGCAACCTGGGAACGCGACTTCCAGAAATGTTGTGCTGCCCTAGAAACCAGTTTTGGGAACGGAGAAATGCTGCCGCCTTGTGGCCGTTTCCCCCAACAGCACCTTTAAAGCCAGTAGTAGTGGTCACTAAATATTCACACTCATTACAAGCCTGTAAATGTCACCTGTTGTCAAAAAAATCCTGGGGTCAAAAATCGACGAAAAATTCAAAACAGGGCAGCCTTCCCAGAAGACCACTTCAAGTGGTTTATTGTACTCACAGTTTTTTTCTGTTTTTGTGTAACAGAAAGAAAACAAAGCATGGAAAAAGGCTGAACATTAGGAATTATTAAAGACATGCAAATCCAAATTACAAAAACCTATCAGCTCACACCAGTCATAATGGCCATCAGCAAAAACTCTGCAAACAATAAATGCTGAAGGGGTTGTGGAGAAATGCGCACCCTCGTTTCTAAGTGGGACATGGTAAGAACCAGTAATGAAAACACAAAGGAGGTGCCTTGGTAAGGTAAATATTGAGCTACCATTCAATCAAGCATACCCACTGCTGGGCCTATCACCTGAGAGGATGAGAATCCAAAAGACACAGGGTGGCAATCCTGCACTCCAGCAATATTTACCACAGCCAACACTTGGAAGCAACAAAAATGTCTGTCAACAGAGGAAGGCACAAAGAAGAAGTGGTCCATGTACACAATGGAATATTACTCCAATAAAAAAATATATATACTTTCAATTTAGAAACCAAACGTAAGTAAGGAGACATCAGCTTTTGGGGGTTTGTCCGGGCACATTCCTCTCTAATATATAACCGAGGAACACCACTGGCAGGAAGGACCCCTTCCGTAATTCCCAGAATGGGGAAAGGAGAAATGCTGCCGCCCAATGGCCGATACCTGCAACAGCAGCTTTAAAACCTGTGCTCATGGTCACTTCATATGCACAAGTACTGGAGGGCTGTAAATGAAACCTGCCCTCAGAATGTCTTCAGGGAGGTAATGGCCAAACTATTTCAAAATGTGACACATACTTCAAGAAAACCATTTGAAGAGGTAAGCGCTACTCACAGCTTGAAAAAGAAGAGGACATGCCTGAAAGTTCAATTTCAAGGGATTATGAGATGCATGCAAATCCAACCTCAAAGAGGTGTCAGCTCACACCTGTCAGAATAAACATCAGCAGAAAAACTACAAACAATAAATGCTGAAAGGGTTGTGGACAAGGGCATACCCTCAAATTTAAGTGGAACATAACCTGGTAAGAGCCACTAATGAGAACAGAATGGAGACGCCTTTACAAGGTAAACATTTTGCTACCATATGATCCAACAGGCCCTCTCCTGGGCCTATAACCGAAGAAGACATAGTTGAAAGACACAGGCAGGCAAATGTGCATTTCAGCAGTGTTACAATAACCAAGACATGGAAGCAACCCAAAAGTCCATCAACAGGTGAGTGGACAAAGAAAAACCGGTCCACGTACAGATGGAATATTAGCCAAGGAAAACAATGACACAATGCCATTTGCATCACCGTAGATGAGTCTAGAAGTAATCACGCAACTTGTAGTAAGTCAGAAAGCGAAAGACACGTATCCTGTGATATCACTTATAGGTGTTACCTAAAAATTGATACCAGTGAAGATATTTCCACAGAGAAAGGCAATCACAGATTCATTAAACAAACTCATGGTTCACCAATGGAAAGGTGTGAGGATTGGATACATTAGGATGTCAGAGTTAACAGAGATATACAAACACAGGTGAAGTATATAATCACCAAAGACCTACGGAATACCAAGAGAAGACTACTCAACATTGTGTCATAACCTAAAATGGGAAAAGGATCCAAAGAAGAAAAGAGATAGGTATATGTGGAAAACAACCACATCTTGCACACCTAAAACAAGCAAAACATTGTAATCACACTTGCTGTGATAAACAATGAAAATTAAATTTAAAAAAAGAACAATATTTAGTGAGATATAAACTTAAGGGGCTTTTTCCTGGCCCATCCATTCTAATTTGCAGCCTAGAACAGGACTTCCATTGAGGCTCTGTTTCCCTAGTAACCAGATTTGGTTAATGAGAACTGCTGCCGCCTTGTGGCCGTTTCACACAACAGCAGCTCTAACTGCAGCTGTAATGGTTACTTGATAGTCAAAATACTTGCAGGCCTGTAAATGACACCTGTCCTCAAAACAATCCTTCGGTCGTAAATCGAGCAAAAATCTCAAAAGACATCCATATTTCAAAACGACAATTTCAAGAGGCATATTTTATGCACATTTTATATTCTGTCTCATTTTTTTGTGATAGAAAAAGGCATGGAAAAACGCTCAACGTCAGGAATTAATAAAGCCATGCAAATCCAGTCTAGAAACACATTCCCCTCACAGCCGTCAGAAGGATCATCAGCAAAAAAGTCTACATAGTATAAATGCTGAAGGGGTTTTAGAGAACTGTGTACCCTCTAGCTGCTGATGGGATGTAACCTGGTAACAGCCAGCACAGAGAACAAAATGGAGGTGTGTTTAAAGGTAAAACTTGAGCTACTATGTGATCTGGTAGGCCCACTGATGGGCCTATCCGCTGAGTAGACCTGAATCGAAAAGACACAGGCTGGCAATCCTTCACTGCAGCAACATGTACCGTAGCCAAGAGCTGGAAGAAACCAAAACGTCCATCAACAGAAAAATGCACCAAGAAGAAGTGGTCCATGTACACAATGGAATATTAGCCATGGAAAAGCATGGAACAGTGCCGTTGGCACCAGCATAGAAGGATCTAGAGATAATCACCCTACCTGAAGTAAGAAAGAAAACGAAAGACAGATATCCTATTACATCACTTATAGGTGTTACCTAAAAATTGATAGCCATGAAATAATTTCCAAGAGAAGGACACTCATAGATTCAGAAAACCAAATTATGTTTAACCAAATGGAAAGGTGTAAGGAAGGTATGAATTAGGATATGGGGGTTAACAGACACGTAGTAATACATATGAAATATATAATCACAAAATACCTATGGAGTGCTAAAAGAGGTGTACTCAACACTCTGTAATAACCTACACGGGAAAGGATCCAAAGATGAATAGATCAATACATTGATATAATGAACCAGATTCCGTACACCTAGAAAAAACACAGTATTTTTATCCAATTTGCTGTGATAATAAATAAAAACTAAATGTAAAAAACAAACAAGAAGTAAGGAGATATAAGCTCTTGGGAGTTTGCCGTGGCACATTCTGCTCTAATTTGCAGCTTACAAACACGATTTCCAGGAACCCTCTGTTGCCCAAAAGCCCAGAGTTGGAAATGTAGCAATGCTGCCGCCTTGTGGCCGTTTCCCACAAGAGCGGCTTTAAAACCACAGCTAACGGTCACTTAACATTCACAAGGACTCAGGACAGTAAAGGACAACTGCCCTCAAAAATTCACAACTGGCAAAATTTTCAAGGAGATAGTATGAAGAGGTAAATTTTACTCATTATTTTTCTAAAAACAAGGAAAATGGATAAAAGCTCAACAACATAAATTTTTAAACTCATGCAAATCTAGCCTACAAAAAGATTTCAACTCACACACGTCAACTACCATCAGCCAAAAGTCTACAAACAATAAATGCGGAAGGGGTTTTAGAGAACTGTGTACCCTCTAGCTGCTGGTGAGATGTAAAGTGATAAGAGCCAATAGTGAGAACAGAAAGGAGCTGTGTTTAAAAGTAAAAATTGAGCCAGCATTCCATTCAGCAGGCCCACCGCTGAGCCTGTCACCTGAAAATACCAGAGTCGAGAAGGCACAGGCTGCAACAGCTTCACTGCAGGAGTTTTCACAATAGCCAAGACACGGAAGCAACCAAAATGTCCATCAATGGATGAATGGATAAAGAAGAAGTGGTCCATGTACATAATGGAATATTAGCCATGCAAAACAGTGAAACACTGCTCGTTGAGGCACCATTTATGAGCCTAGATATAATCTCAGAACATGACGTAAGTCAGAAAGAAAAAGACATATAGTATGATATCACTTATAGGTGTTATCTAACAACTGACAAATATGATAGCATTTTCACAGAGAAAGAAACTCACAGACTTAGAGAACAAACTATTCTTATGTAAATGGAAAGGTGGGTGGTATGGAAAATTAAGATTAGGGTTACCATATGTGTACAAATACCTACTAAATACATTTATCAAAGAGACCGACCATATAGCAAGGGAGGTCAATGGAGCACTCTGCAATAATTTACATGGGAAGAGTATCTGCACATGAATATATTACGTATGTGTGTGTGTGTGTGTGTGTGTGTGTATATGTGTGTGTGTAATGTACAAATGAACCAGATTGTATACACGTAGGACAAACAATATTCTAAACATTACCTCGATTTAAAAAGACTAAAAAATCGAAAAAGAAATAATGGAATATTAACTTATGGGTTTTTTTCCTAGCACATTCCATTCTAATTTGCAACCTGGGAACGCGACTTCCAGAAATGTTGTGCTGCCCTAGAAACCAGTTTTGGGAACGGAGAAATGCTGCCGCCTTGTGGCCGTTTCCCCCAACAGCACCTTTAAAGCCAGTAGTAGTGGTCACTAAATATTCACACTCATTACAAGCCTGTAAATGTCACCTGTTGTCAAAAAAATCCTGGGGTCAAAAATCGACGAAAAATTCAAAACAGGGCAGCCTTCCCAGAAGACCACTTCAAGTGGTTTATTGTACTCACAGTTTTTTTCTGTTTTTGTGTAACAGAAAGAAAACAAAGCATGGAAAAAGGCTGAACATTAGGAATTATTAAAGACATGCAAATCCAAATTACAAAAACCTATCAGCTCACACCAGTCATAATGGCCATCAGCAAAAACTCTGCAAACAATAAATGCTGAAGGGGTTGTGGAGAAATGCGCACCCTCGTTTCTAAGTGGGACATGGTAAGAACCAGTAATGAAAACACAAAGGAGGTGCCTTGGTAAGGTAAATATTGAGCTACCATTCAATCAAGCATACCCACTGCTGGGCCTATCACCTGAGAGGATGAGAATCCAAAAGACACAGGGTGGCAATCCTGCACTCCAGCAATATTTACCACAGCCAACACTTGGAAGCAACAAAAATGTCTGTCAACAGAGGAAGGCACAAAGAAGAAGTGGTCCATGTACACAATGGAATATTACTCCAATAAAAAAATATATATACTTTCAATTTAGAAACCAAACGTAAGTAAGGAGACATCAGCTTTTGGGGGTTTGTCCGGGCACATTCCTCTCTAATATATAACCGAGGAACACCACTGGCAGGAAGGACCCCTTCCGTAATTCCCAGAATGGGGAAAGGAGAAATGCTGCCGCCCAATGGCCGATACCTGCAACAGCAGCTTTAAAACCTGTGCTCATGGTCACTTCATATGCACAAGTACTGGAGGGCTGTAAATGAAACCTGCCCTCAGAATGTCTTCAGGGAGGTAATGGCCAAACTATTTCAAAATGTGACACATACTTCAAGAAAACCATTTGAAGAGGTAAGCGCTACTCACAGCTTGAAAAAGAAGAGGACATGCCTGAAAGTTCAATTTCAAGGGATTATGAGATGCATGCAAATCCAACCTCAAAGAGGTGTCAGCTCACACCTGTCAGAATAAACATCAGCAGAAAAACTACAAACAATAAATGCTGAAAGTGTTGTGGACAAGGGCATACCCTCAAATTTAAGTGGAACATAACCTGGTAAGAGCCACTAATGAGAACAGAATGGAGACGCCTTTACAAGGTAAACATTTTGCTACCATATGATCCAACAGGCCCTCTCCTGGGCCTATAACCGAAGAAGACATAGTTGAAAGACACAGGCAGGCAAATGTGCATTTCAGCAGTGTTACAATAACCAAGACATGGAAGCAACCCAAAAGTCCATCAACAGGTGAGTGGACAAAGAAAAACCGGTCCACGTACAGATGGAATATTAGCCAAGGAAAACAATGACACAATGCCATTTGCATCACCGTAGATGAGTCTAGAAGTAATCACGCAACTTGTAGTAAGTCAGAAAGCGAAAGACACGTATCCTGTGATATCACTTATAGGTGTTACCTAAAAATCGATACCAGTGAAGATATTTCCACAGAGAAAGGCAATCACAGATTCATTAAACAAACTCATGGTTCACCAATGGAAAGGTGTGAGGATTGGATACATTAGGATGTCAGAGTTAACAGAGATATACAGACACAGGTGAAGTATATAATCACCAAAGACCTACGGAATACCAAGAGAAGACTACTCAACATTGTGTCATAACCTAAAATGGGAAAAGGATCCAAAGAAGAAAAGAGATAGGTATATGTGGAAAACAACCACATCTTGCACACCTAAAACAAGCAAAACATTGTAATCACACTTGCTGTGATAAACAATGAAAATTAAATTGAAAAAAAGAACAATATTTAGTGAGATATAAACTTAAGGGGCTTTTTCCTGGCCCATCCATTCTAATTTGCAGCCTAGAACAGGACTTCCATTGAGGCTCTGTTTCCCTAGTAACCAGATTTGGTTAATGAGAACTGCTGCCGCCTTGTGGCCGTTTCACACAACAGCAGCTCTAACTGCAGCTGTAATGGTTACTTGATAGTCAAAATACTTGCAGGCCTGTAAATGACACCTGTCCTCAAAACAATCCTTCGGTCGTAAATCGAGCAAAAATCTCAAAAGACATCCATATTTCAAAACGACAATTTCAAGAGGCATATTTTATGCACATTTTATATTCTGTCTCTTTTTTTTGTGATAGAAAAAGGCATGGAAAAACGCTCAACGTCAGGAATTAATAAAGCCATGCAAATCCAGTCTAGAAACACATTCCCCTCACAGCCGTCAGAAGGATCATCAGCAAAAAAGTCTACATAGTATAAATGCTGAAGGGGTTTCAGAGAACTGTGTACCCTCTAGCTGCTGATGGGATGTAACCTGGTAACAGCCAGCACAGAGAACAAAATGGAGGTGTGTTTAAAGGTAAAACTTGAGCTACTATGTGATCTGGTAGGCCCACTGATGGGCCTATCCGCTGAGTAGACCTGAATCGAAAAGACACAGGCTGGCAATCCTTCACTGCAGCAACATGTACCATAGCCAAGAGCTGGAAGAAACCAAAACGTCCATCAACAGAAAAATGCACCAAGAAGAAGTGGTCCATGTACACAATGGAATATTAGCCATGGAAAAGCATGGAACAGTGCCGTTGGCACCAGCATAGAAGGATCTAGAGATAATCACCCTACCTGAAGTAAGAAAGAAAACGAAAGACAGATATCCTATTACATCACTTATAGGTGTTACCTAAAAATTGATAGCCATGAAATAATTTCCAAGAGAAGGACACTCATAGATTCAGAAAACCAAATTATGTTTAACCAAATGGAAAGGTGTAAGGAAGGTATGAATTAGGATATGGGGGTTAACAGACACGTAGTAATACATATGAAATATATAATCACAAAATACCTATGGAGTGCTAAAAGAGGTGTACTCAACACTCTGTAATAACCTACACGGGAAAGGATCCAAAGATGAATAGATCAATACATTGATATAATGAACCAGATTCCGTACACCTAGAAAAAACACAGTATTTTTATCCAATTTGCTGTGATAATAAATAAAAACTAAATGTAAAAAACAAACAAGAAGTAAGGAGATATAAGCTCTTGGGAGTTTGCCGTGGCACATTCTGCTCTAATTTGCAGCTTACAAACACGATTTCCAGGAACCCTCTGTTGCCCAAAAGCCCAGAGTTGGAAATGTAGAAATGCTGCCGCCTTGTGGCCGTTTCCCACAAGAGCGGCTTTAAAACCACAGCTAACGGTCACTTAACATTCACAAGGACTCAGGACAGTAAAGGACAACTGCCCTCAAAAATTCACAACTGGCAAAATTTTCAAGGAGATAGTATGAAGAGGTAAATTTTACTCATTATTTTTCTAAAAACAAGGAAAATGGATAAAAGCTCAACAACATAAATTTTTAAACTCATGCAAATCTAGCCTACAAAAAGATTTCAACTCACACACGTCAACTACCATCAGCCAAAAGTCTACAAACAATAAATGCGGAAGGGGTTTTAGAGAACTGTGTACCCTCTAGCTGCTGGTGAGATGTAAAGTGATAAGAGCCAATAGTGAGAACAGAAAGGAGCTGTGTTTAAAAGTAAAAATTGAGCCAGCATTCCATTCAGCAGGCCCACCGCTGAGCCTCTCACCTGAAAATACCAGAGTCGAGAAGGCACAGGCTGCAACAGCTTCACTGCAGGAGTTTTCACAATAGCCAAGACACGGAAGCAACCAAAATGTCCATCAATGGATGAATGGATAAAGAAGAAGTGGTCCATGTACATAATGGAATATTAGCCATGCAAAACAGTGAAACACTGCTCGTTGAGGCACCATTTATGAGCCTAGATATAATCTCAGAACATGACGTAAGTCAGAAAGAAAAAGACATATAGTATGATATCACTTATAGGTGTTATCTAACAACTGACAAATATGATAGCATTTTCACAGAGAAAGAAACTCACAGACTTAGAGAACAAACTATTCTTATGTAAATGGAAAGGTGGGTGGTATGGAAAATTAAGATTAGGGTTACCATATGTGTACAAATACCTACTAAATACATTTATCAAAGAGACCGACCATATAGCAAGGGAGGTCAATGGAGCACTCTGCAATAATTTACATGGGAAGAGTATCTGCACATGAATATATTACGTATGTGTGTGTGTGTGTGTGTGTGTGTGTGTGTGTATATATGTGTGTGTGTAATGTACAAATGAACCAGATTGTATACACGTAGGACAAACAATATTCTAAACATTACCTCGATTTAAAAAGACTAAAAAATCGAAAAAGAAATAATGGAATATTAACTTATGGGTTTTTTTCCTAGCACATTCCATTCTAATTTGCAACCTGGGAACGCGACTTCCAGAAATGTTGTGCTGCCCTAGAAACCAGTTTTGGGAACGGAGAAATGCTGCCGCCTTGTGGCCGTTTCCCCCAACAGCACCTTTAAAGCCAGTAGTAGTGGTCACTAAATATTCACACTCATTACAAGCCTGTAAATGTCACCTGTTGTCAAAAAAATCCTGGGGTCAAAAATCGACGAAAAATTCAAAACAGGGCAGCCTTCCCAGAAGACCACTTCAAGTGGTTTATTGTACTCACAGTTTTTTTCTGTTTTTGTGTAACAGAAAGAAAACAAAGCATGGAAAAAGGCTGAACATTAGGAATTATTAAAGACATGCAAATCCAAATTACAAAAACCTATCAGCTCACACCAGTCATAATGGCCATCAGCAAAAACTCTGCAAACAATACATGCTGAAGGGGTTGTGGAGAAATGCGCACCCTCGTTTCTAAGTGGGACATGGTAAGAACCAGTAATGAAAACACAAAGGAGGTGCCTTGGTAAGGTAAATATTGAGCTACCATTCAATCAAGCATACCCACTGCTGGGCCTATCACCTGAGAGGATGAGAATCCAAAAGACACAGGGTGGCAATCCTGCACTCCAGCAATATTTACCACAGCCAACACTTGGAAGCAACAAAAATGTCTGTCAACAGAGGAAGGCACAAAGAAGAAGTGGTCCATGTACACAATGGAATATTACTCCAATAAAAAAATATATATACTTTCAATTTAGAAACCAAACGTAAGTAAGGAGACATCAGCTTTTGGGGGTTTGTCCGGGCACATTCCTCTCTAATATATAACCGAGGAACACCACTGGCAGGAAGGACCCCTTCCGTAATTCCCAGAATGGGGAAAGGAGAAATGCTGCCGCCCAATGGCCGATACCTGCAACAGCAGCTTTAAAACCTGTGCTCATGGTCACTTCATATGCACAAGTACTGGAGGGCTGTAAATGAAACCTGCCCTCAGAATGTCTTCAGGGAGGTAATGGCCAAACTATTTCAAAATGTGACACATACTTCAAGAAAACCATTTGAAGAGGTAAGCGCTACTCACAGCTTGAAAAAGAAGAGGACATGCCTGAAAGTTCAATTTCAAGGGATTATGAGATGCATGCAAATCCAACCTCAAAGAGGTGTCAGCTCACACCTGTCAGAATAAACATCAGCAGAAAAACTACAAACAATAAATGCTGAAAGGGTTGTGGACAAGGGCATACCCTCAAATTTAAGTGGAACATAACCTGGTAAGAGCCACTAATGAGAACAGAATGGAGACGCCTTTACAAGGTAAACATTTTGCTACCATATGATCCAACAGGCCCTCTCCTGGGCCTATAACCGAAGAAGACATAGTTGAAAGACACAGGCAGGCAAATGTGCATTTCAGCAGTGTTACAATAACCAAGACATGGAAGCAACCCAAAAGTCCATCAACAGGTGAGTGGACAAAGAAAAACCGGTCCACGTACAGATGGAATATTAGCCAAGGAAAACAATGACACAATGCCATTTGCATCACCGTAGATGAGTCTAGAAGTAATCACGCAACTTGTAGTAAGTCAGAAAGCGAAAGACACGTATCCTGTGATATCACTTATAGGTGTTACCTAAAAATTGATACCAGTGAAGATATTTCCACAGAGAAAGGCAATCACAGATTCATTAAACAAACTCATGGTTCACCAATGGAAAGGTGTGAGGATTGGATACATTAGGATGTCAGAGTTAACAGAGATATACAAACACAGGTGAAGTATATAATCACCAAAGACCTACGGAATACCAAGAGAAGACTACTCAACATTGTGTCATAACCTAAAATGGGAAAAGGATCCAAAGAAGAAAAGAGATAGGTATATGTGGAAAACAACCACATCTTGCACACCTAAAACAAGCAAAACATTGTAATCACACTTGCTGTGATAAACAATGAAAATTAAATTGAAAAAAAGAACAATATTTAGTGAGATATAAACTTAAGGGGCTTTTTCCTGGCCCATCCATTCTAATTTGCAGCCTAGAACAGGACTTCCATTGAGGCTCTGTTTCCCTAGTAACCAGATTTGGTTAATGAGAACTGCTGCCGCCTTGTGGCCGTTTCACACAACAGCAGCTCTAACTGCAGCTGTAATGGTTACTTGATAGTCAAAATACTTGCAGGCCTGTAAATGACACCTGTCCTCAAAACAATCCTTCGGTCGTAAATCGAGCAAAAATCTCAAAAGACATCCATATTTCAAAACGACAATTTCAAGAGGCATATTTTATGCACATTTTATATTCTGTCTCTTTTTTTTGTGATAGAAAAAGGCATGGAAAAACGCTCAACGTCAGGAATTAATAAAGCCATGCAAATCCAGTCTAGAAACACATTCCCCTCACAGCCGTCAGAAGGATCATCAGCAAAAAAGTCTACATAGTATAAATGCTGAAGGGGTTTCAGAGAACTGTGTACCCTCTAGCTGCTGATGGGATGTAACCTGGTAACAGCCAGCACAGAGAACAAAATGGAGGTGTGTTTAAAGGTAAAACTTGAGCTACTATGTGATCTGGTAGGCCCACTGATGGGCCTATCCGCTGAGTAGACCTGAATCGAAAAGACACAGGCTGGCAATCCTTCACTGCAGCAACATGTACCATAGCCAAGAGCTGGAAGAAACCAAAACGTCCATCAACAGAAAAATGCACCAAGAAGAAGTGGTCCATGTACACAATGGAATATTAGCCATGGAAAAGCATGGAACAGTGCCGTTGGCACCAGCATAGAAGGATCTAGAGATAATCACCCTACCTGAAGTAAGAAAGAAAACGAAAGACAGATATCCTATTACATCACTTATAGGTGTTACCTAAAAATTGATAGCCATGAAATAATTTCCAAGAGAAGGACACTCATAGATTCAGAAAACCAAATTATGTTTAACCAAATGGAAAGGTGTAAGGAAGGTATGAATTAGGATATGGGGGTTAACAGACATGTAGTAATACATATGAAATATATAATCACAAAATACCTATGGAATGCTAAAAGAGGTGTACTCAACACTCTGTAATAACCTACACGGGAAAGGATCCAAAGATGAATAGATCAATACATTGATATAATGAACCAGATTCCGTACACCTAGAAAAAACACAGTATTTTTATCCAATTTGCTGTGATAATAAATAAAAACTAAATGTAAAAAACAAACAAGAAGTAAGGAGATATAAGCTCTTGGGAGTTTGCCGTGGCACATTCTGCTCTAATTTGCAGCTTACAAACACGATTTCCAGGAACCCTCTGTTGCCCAAAAGCCCAGAGTTGGAAATGTAGCAATGCTGCCGCCTTGTGGCCGTTTCCCACAAGAGCGGCTTTAAAACCACAGCTAACGGTCACTTAACATTCACAAGGACTCAGGACAGTAAAGGACAACTGCCCTCAAAAATTCACAACTGGCAAAATTTTCAAGGAGATAGTATGAAGAGGTAAATTTTACTCATTATTTTTCTAAAAACAAGGAAAATGGATAAAAGCTCAACAACATAAATTTTTAAACTCATGCAAATCTAGCCTACAAAAAGATTTCAACTCACACACGTCAACTACCATCAGCCAAAAGTCTACAAACAATAAATGCGGAAGGGGTTTTAGAGAACTGTGTACCCTCTAGCTGCTGGTGAGATGTAAAGTGATAAGAGCCAATAGTGAGAACAGAAAGGAGCTGTGTTTAAAAGTAAAAATTGAGCCAGCATTCCATTCAGCAGGCCCACCGCTGAGCCTCTCACCTGAAAATACCAGAGTCGAGAAGGCACAGGCTGCAACAGCTTCACTGCAGGAGTTTTCACAATAGCCAAGACACGGAAGCAACCAAAATGTCCATCAATGGATGAATGGATAAAGAAGAAGTGGTCCATGTACATAATGGAATATTAGCCATGCAAAACAGTGAAACACTGCTCGTTGAGGCACCATTTATGAGCCTAGATATAATCTCAGAACATGACGTAAGTCAGAAAGAAAAAGACATATAGTATGATATCACTTATAGGTGTTATCTAACAACTGACAAATATGATAGCATTTTCACAGAGAAAGAAACTCACAGACTTAGAGAACAAACTATTCTTATGTAAATGGAAAGGTGGGTGGTATGGAAAATTAAGATTAGGGTTACCATATGTGTACAAATACCTACTAAATACATTTATCAAAGAGACCGACCATATAGCAAGGGAGGTCAATGGAGCACTCTGCAATAATTTACATGGGAAGAGTATCTGCACATGAATATATTACGTATGTGTGTGTGTGTGTGTGTGTGTGTGTGTGTATATATGTGTGTGTGTAATGTACAAATGAACCAGATTGTATACACGTAGGACAAACAATATTCTAAACATTACCTCGATTTAAAAAGACTAAAAAATCGAAAAAGAAATAATGGAATATTAACTTATGGGTTTTTTTCCTAGCACATTCCATTCTAATTTGCAACCTGGGAACGCAACTTCCAGAAATGTTGTGCTGCCCTAGAAACCAGTTTTGGGAACGGAGAAATGCTGCCGCCTTGTGGCCGTTTCCCCCAACAGCACCTTTAAAGCCAGTAGTAGTGGTCACTAAATATTCACACTCATTACAAGCCTGTAAATGTCACCTGTTGTCAAAAAAATCCTGGGGTCAAAAATCGACGAAAAATTCAAAACAGGGCAGCCTTCCCAGAAGACCACTTCAAGTGGTTTATTGTACTCACAGTTTTTTTCTGTTTTTGTGTAACAGAAAGAAAACAAAGCATGGAAAAAGGCTGAACATTAGGAATTATTAAAGACATGCAAATCCAAATTACAAAAACCTATCAGCTCACACCAGTCATAATGGCCATCAGCAAAAACTCTGCAAACAATACATGCTGAAGGGGTTGTGGAGAAATGCGCACCCTCGTTTCTAAGTGGGACATGGTAAGAACCAGTAATGAAAACACAAAGGAGGTGCCTTGGTAAGGTAAATATTGAGCTACCATTCAATCAAGCATACCCACTGCTGGGCCTATCACCTGAGAGGATGAGAATCCAAAAGACACAGGGTGGCAATCCTGCACTCCAGCAATATTTACCACAGCCAACACTTGGAAGCAACAAAAATGTCTGTCAACAGAGGAAGGCACAAAGAAGAAGTGGTCCATGTACACAATGGAATATTACTCCAATAAAAAAATATATATACTTTCAATTTAGAAACCAAACGTAAGTAAGGAGACATCAGCTTTTGGGGGTTTGTCCGGGCACATTCCTCTCTAATATATAACCGAGGAACACCACTGGCAGGAAGGACCCCTTCCGTAATTCCCAGAATGGGGAAAGGAGAAATGCTGCCGCCCAATGGCCGATACCTGCAACAGCAGCTTTAAAACCTGTGCTCATGGTCACTTCATATGCACAAGTACTGGAGGGCTGTAAATGAAACCTGCCCTCAGAATGTCTTCAGGGAGGTAATGGCCAAACTATTTCAAAATGTGACACATACTTCAAGAAAACCATTTGAAGAGGTAAGCGCTACTCACAGCTTGAAAAAGAAGAGGACATGCCTGAAAGTTCAATTTCAAGGGATTATGAGATGCATGCAAATCCAACCTCAAAGAGGTGTCAGCTCACACCTGTCAGAATAAACATCAGCAGAAAAACTACAAACAATAAATGCTGAAAGGGTTGTGGACAAGGGCATACCCTCAAATTTAAGTGGAACATAACCTGGTAAGAGCCACTAATGAGAACAGAATGGAGACGCCTTTACAAGGTAAACATTTTGCTACCATATGATCCAACAGGCCCTCTCCTGGGCCTATAACCGAAGAAGACATAGTTGAAAGACACAGGCAGGCAAATGTGCATTTCAGCAGTGTTACAATAACCAAGACATGGAAGCAACCCAAAAGTCCATCAACAGGTGAGTGGACAAAGAAAAACCGGTCCACGTACAGATGGAATATTAGCCAAGGAAAACAATGACACAATGCCATTTGCATCACCGTAGATGAGTCTAGAAGTAATCACGCAACTTGTAGTAAGTCAGAAAGCGAAAGACACGTATCCTGTGATATCACTTATAGGTGTTACCTAAAAATTGATACCAGTGAAGATATTTCCACAGAGAAAGGCAATCACAGATTCATTAAACAAACTCATGGTTCACCAATGGAAAGGTGTGAGGATTGGATACATTAGGATGTCAGAGTTAACAGAGATATACAAACACAGGTGAAGTATATAATCACCAAAGACCTACGGAATACCAAGAGAAGACTACTCAACATTGTGTCATAACCTAAAATGGGAAAAGGATCCAAAGAAGAAAAGAGATAGGTATATGTGGAAAACAACCACATCTTGCACACCTAAAACAAGCAAAACATTGTAATCACACTTGCTGTGATAAACAATGAAAATTAAATTGAAAAAAAGAACAATATTTAGTGAGATATAAACTTAAGGGGCTTTTTCCTGGCCCATCCATTCTAATTTGCAGCCTAGAACAGGACTTCCATTGAGGCTCTGTTTCCCTAGTAACCAGATTTGGTTAATGAGAACTGCTGCCGCCTTGTGGCCGTTTCACACAACAGCAGCTCTAACTGCAGCTGTAATGGTTACTTGATAGTCAAAATACTTGCAGGCCTGTAAATGACACCTGTCCTCAAAACAATCCTTCGGTCGTAAATCGAGCAAAAATCTCAAAAGACATCCATATTTCAAAACGACAATTTCAAGAGGCATATTTTATGCACATTTTATATTCTGTCTCTTTTTTTTTGTGATAGAAAAAGGCATGGAAAAACGCTCAACGTCAGGAATTAATAAAGCCATGCAAATCCAGTCTAGAAACACATTCCCCTCACAGCCGTCAGAAGGATCATCAGCAAAAAAGTCTACATAGTATAAATGCTGAAGGGGTTTTAGAGAACTGTGTACCCTCTAGCTGCTGATGGGATGTAACCTGGTAACAGCCAGCACAGAGAACAAAATGGAGGTGTGTTTAAAGGTAAAACTTGAGCTACTATGTGATCTGGTAGGCCCACTGATGGGCCTATCCGCTGAGTAGACCTGAATCGAAAAGACACAGGCTGGCAATCCTTCACTGCAGCAACATGTACCATAGCCAAGAGCTGGAAGAAACCAAAACGTCCATCAACAGAAAAATGCACCAAGAAGAAGTGGTCCATGTACACAATGGAATATTAGCCATGGAAAAGCATGGAACAGTGCCGTTGGCACCAGCATAGAAGGATCTAGAGATAATCACCCTACCTGAAGTAAGAAAGAAAACGAAAGACAGATATCCTATTACATCACTTATAGGTGTTACCTAAAAATTGATAGCCATGAAATAATTTCCAAGAGAAGGACACTCATAGATTCAGAAAACCAAATTATGTTTAACCAAATGGAAAGGTGTAAGGAAGGTATGAATTAGGATATGGGGGTTAACAGACATGTAGTAATACATATGAAATATATAATCACAAAATACCTATGGAATGCTAAAAGAGGTGTACTCAACACTCTGTAATAACCTACACGGGAAAGGATCCAAAGATGAATAGATCAATACATTGATATAATGAACCAGATTCCGTACACCTAGAAAAAACACAGTATTTTTATCCAATTTGCTGTGATAATAAATAAAAACTAAATGTAAAAAACAAACAAGAAGTAAGGAGATATAAGCTCTTGGGAGTTTGCCGTGGCACATTCTGCTCTAATTTGCAGCTTACAAACACGATTTCCAGGAACCCTCTGTTGCCCAAAAGCCCAGAGTTGGAAATGTAGCAATGCTGCCGCCTTGTGGCCGTTTCCCACAAGAGCGGCTTTAAAACCACAGCTAACGGTCACTTAACATTCACAAGGACTCAGGACAGTAAAGGACAACTGCCCTCAAAAATTCACAACTGGCAAAATTTTCAAGGAGATAGTATGAAGAGGTAAATTTTACTCATTATTTTTCTAAAAACAAGGAAAATGGATAAAAGCTCAACAACATAAATTTTTAAACTCATGCAAATCTAGCCTACAAAAAGATTTCAACTCACACACGTCAACTACCATCAGCCAAAAGTCTACAAACAATAAATGCGGAAGGGGTTTTAGAGAACTGTGTACCCTCTAGCTGCTGGTGAGATGTAAAGTGATAAGAGCCAATAGTGAGAACAGAAAGGAGCTGTGTTTAAAAGTAAAAATTGAGCCAGCATTCCATTCAGCAGGCCCACCGCTGAGCCTCTCACCTGAAAATACCAGAGTCGAGAAGGCACAGGCTGCAACAGCTTCACTGCAGGAGTTTTCACAATAGCCAAGACACGGAAGCAACCAAAATGTCCATCAATGGATGAATGGATAAAGAAGAAGTGGTCCATGTACATAATGGAATATTAGCCATGCAAAACAGTGAAACACTGCTCGTTGAGGCACCATTTATGAGCCTAGATATAATCTCAGAACATGACGTAAGTCAGAAAGAAAAAGACATATAGTATGATATCACTTATAGGTGTTATCTAACAACTGACAAATATGATAGCATTTTCACAGAGAAAGAAACTCACAGACTTAGAGAACAAACTATTCTTATGTAAATGGAAAGGTGGGTGGTATGGAAAATTAAGATTAGGGTTACCATATGTGTACAAATACCTACTAAATACATTTATCAAAGAGACCGACCATATAGCAAGGGAGGTCAATGGAGCACTCTGCAATAATTTACATGGGAAGAGTATCTGCACATGAATATATTACGTATGTGTGTGTGTGTGTGTGTGTGTGTGTGTGTGTATATATGTGTGTGTGTAATGTACAAATGAACCAGATTGTATACACGTAGGACAAACAATATTCTAAACATTACCTCGATTTAAAAAGACTAAAAAATCGAAAAAGAAATAATGGAATATTAACTTATGGGTTTTTTTCCTAGCACATTCCATTCTAATTTGCAACCTGGGAACGCGACTTCCAGAAATGTTGTGCTGCCCTAGAAACCAGTTTTGGGAACGGAGAAATGCTGCCGCCTTGTGGCCGTTTCCCCCAACAGCACCTTTAAAGCCACTAGTAGTGGTCACTAAATATTCACACTCATTACAAGCCTGTAAATGTCACCTGTTGTCAAAAAAATCCTGGGGTCAAAAATCGACGAAAAATTCAAAACAGGGCAGCCTTCCCAGAAGACCACTTCAAGTGGTTTATTGTACTCACAGTTTTTTTCTGTTTTTGTGTAACAGAAAGAAAACAAAGCATGGAAAAAGGCTGAACATTAGGAATTATTAAAGACATGCAAATCCAAATTACAAAAACCTATCAGCTCACACCAGTCATAATGGCCATCAGCAAAAACTCTGCAAACAATAAATGCTGAAGGGGTTGTGGAGAAATGCGCACCCTCGTTTCTAAGTGGGACATGGTAAGAACCAGTAATGAAAACACAAAGGAGGTGCCTTGGTAAGGTAAATATTGAGCTACCATTCAATCAAGCATACCCACTGCTGGGCCTATCACCTGAGAGGATGAGAATCCAAAAGACACAGGGTGGCAATCCTGCACTCCAGCAATATTTACCACAGCCAACACTTGGAAGCAACAAAAATGTCTGTCAACAGAGGAAGGCACAAAGAAGAAGTGGTCCATGTACACAATGGAATATTACTCCAATAAAAAAATATATATACTTTCAATTTAGAAACCAAACGTAAGTAAGGAGACATCAGCTTTTGGGGGTTTGTCCGGGCACATTCCTCTCTAATATATAACCGAGGAACACCACTGGCAGGAAGGACCCCTTCCGTAATTCCCAGAATGGGGAAAGGAGAAATGCTGCCGCCCAATGGCCGATACCTGCAACAGCAGCTTTAAAACCTGTGCTCATGGTCACTTCATATGCACAAGTACTGGAGGGCTGTAAATGAAACCTGCCCTCAGAATGTCTTCAGGGAGGTAATGGCCAAACTATTTCAAAATGTGACACATACTTCAAGAAAACCATTTGAAGAGGTAAGCGCTACTCACAGCTTGAAAAAGAAGAGGACATGCCTGAAAGTTCAATTTCAAGGGATTATGAGATGCATGCAAATCCAACCTCAAAGAGGTGTCAGCTCACACCTGTCAGAATAAACATCAGCAGAAAAACTACAAACAATAAATGCTGAAAGGGTTGTGGACAAGGGCATACCCTCAAATTTAAGTGGAACATAACCTGGTAAGAGCCACTAATGAGAACAGAATGGAGACGCCTTTACAAGGTAAACATTTTGCTACCATATGATCCAACAGGCCCTCTCCTGGGCCTATAACCGAAGAAGACATAGTTGAAAGACACAGGCAGGCAAATGTGCATTTCAGCAGTGTTACAATAACCAAGACATGGAAGCAACCCAAAAGTCCATCAACAGGTGAGTGGACAAAGAAAAACCGGTCCACGTACAGATGGAATATTAGCCAAGGAAAACAATGACACAATGCCATTTGCATCACCGTAGATGAGTCTAGAAGTAATCACGCAACTTGTAGTAAGTCAGAAAGCGAAAGACACGTATCCTGTGATATCACTTATAGGTGTTACCTAAAAATTGATACCAGTGAAGATATTTCCACAGAGAAAGGCAATCACAGATTCATTAAACAAACTCATGGTTCACCAATGGAAAGGTGTGAGGATTGGATACATTAGGATGTCAGAGTTAACAGAGATATACAAACACAGGTGAAGTATATAATCACCAAAGACCTACGGAATACCAAGAGAAGACTACTCAACATTGTGTCATAACCTAAAATGGGAAAAGGATCCAAAGAAGAAAAGAGATAGGTATATGTGGAAAACAACCACATCTTGCACACCTAAAACAAGCAAAACATTGTAATCACACTTGCTGTGATAAACAATGAAAATTAAATTTAAAAAAAGAACAATATTTAGTGAGATATAAACTTAAGGGGCTTTTTCCTGGCCCATCCATTCTAATTTGCAGCCTAGAACAGGACTTCCATTGAGGCTCTGTTTCCCTAGTAACCAGATTTGGTTAATGAGAACTGCTGCCGCCTTGTGGCCGTTTCACACAACAGCAGCTCTAACTGCAGCTGTAATGGTTACTTGATAGTCAAAATACTTGCAGGCCTGTAAATGACACCTGTCCTCAAAACAATCCTTCGGTCGTAAATCGAGCAAAAATCTCAAAAGACATCCATATTTCAAAACGACAATTTCAAGAGGCATATTTTATGCACATTTTATATTCTGTCTCTTTTTTTGTGATAGAAAAAGGCATGGAAAAACGCTCAACGTCAGGAATTAATAAAGCCATGCAAATCCAGTCTAGAAACACATTCCCCTCACAGCCGTCAGAAGGATCATCAGCAAAAAAGTCTACATAGTATAAATGCTGAAGGGGTTTTAGAGAACAGTGCACCCTCTAGCTGCTGATGGGATGTAACCTGGTAACAGCCAGTACAGAGAACAAAATGGAGGTGTGTTTAAAGGTAAAACTTGAGCTACTATGTGATCTGGTAGGCCCACTGATGGGCCTATCCGCTGAGTAGACCTGAATCGAAAAGACACAGGCTGGCAATCCTTCACTGCAGCAACATGTACCATAGCCAAGAGCTGGAAGAAACCAAAACGTCCATCAACAGAAAAATGCACCAAGAAGAAGTGGTCCATGTACACAATGGAATATTAGCCATGGAAAAGCATGGAACAGTGCCGTTGGCACCAGCATAGAAGGATCTAGAGATAATCACCCTACCTGAAGTAAGAAAGAAAACGAAAGACAGATATCCTATTACATCACTTATAGGTGTTACCTAAAAATTGATAGCCATGAAATAATTTCCAAGAGAAGGACACTCATAGATTCAGAAAACCAAATTATGTTTAACCAAATGGAAAGGTGTAAGGAAGGTATGAATTAGGATATGGGGGTTAACAGACATGTAGTAATACATATGAAATATATAATCACAAAATACCTATGGAATGCTAAAAGAGGTGTACTCAACACTCTGTAATAACCTACACGGGAAAGGATCCAAAGATGAATAGATCAATACATTGATATAATGAACCAGATTCCGTACACCTAGAAAAAACACAGTATTTTTATCCAATTTGCTGTGATAATAAATAAAAACTAAATGTAAAAAACAAACAAGAAGTAAGGAGATATAAGCTCTTGGGAGTTTGCCGTGGCACATTCTGCTCTAATTTGCAGCTTACAAACACGATTTCCAGGAACCCTCTGTTGCCCAAAAGCCCAGAGTTGGAAATGTAGAAATGCTGCCGCCTTGTGGCCGTTTCCCACAAGAGCGGCTTTAAAACCACAGCTAACGGTCACTTAACATTCACAAGGACTCAGGACAGTAAAGGACAACTGCCCTCAAAAATTCACAACTGGCAAAATTTTCAAGGAGATAGTATGAAGAGGTAAATTTTACTCATTATTTTTCTAAAAACAAGGAAAATGGATAAAAGCTCAACAACATAAATTTTTAAACTCATGCAAATCTAGCCTACAAAAAGATTTCAACTCACACACGTCAACTACCATCAGCCAAAAGTCTACAAACAATAAATGCGGAAGGGGTTTTAGAGAACTGTGTACCCTCTAGCTGCTGGTGAGATGTAAAGTGATAAGAGCCAATAGTGAGAACAGAAAGGAGCTGTGTTTAAAAGTAAAAATTGAGCCAGCATTCCATTCAGCAGGCCCACCGCTGAGCCTCTCACCTGAAAATACCAGAGTCGAGAAGGCACAGGCTGCAACAGCTTCACTGCAGGAGTTTTCACAATAGCCAAGACACGGAAGCAACCAAAATGTCCATCAATGGATGAATGGATAAAGAAGAAGTGGTCCATGTACATAATGGAATATTAGCCATGCAAAACAGTGAAACACTGCTCGTTGAGGCACCATTTATGAGCCTAGATATAATCTCAGAACATGACGTAAGTCAGAAAGAAAAAGACATATAGTATGATATCACTTATAGGTGTTATCTAACAACTGACAAATATGATAGCATTTTCACAGAGAAAGAAACTCACAGACTTAGAGAACAAACTATTCTTATGTAAATGGAAAGGTGGGTGGTATGGAAAATTAAGATTAGGGTTACCATATGTGTACAAATACCTACTAAATACATTTATCAAAGAGACCGACCATATAGCAAGGGAGGTCAATGGAGCACTCTGCAATAATTTACATGGGAAGAGTATCTGCACATGAATATATTACGTATGTGTGTGTGTGTGTGTGTGTGTGTATGTGTGTGTGTAATGTACAAATGAACCAGATTGTATACACGTAGGACAAACAATATTCTAAACATTACCTCGATTTAAAAAGACTAAAAAATCGAAAAAGAAATAATGGAATATTAACTTATGGGTTTTTTTCCTAGCACATTCCATTCTAATTTGCAACCTGGGAACGCGACTTCCAGAAATGTTGTGCTGCCCTAGAAACCAGTTTTGGGAACGGAGAAATGCTGCCGCCTTGTGGCCGTTTCCCCCAACAGCACCTTTAAAGCCACTAGTAGTGGTCACTAAATATTCACACTCATTACAAGCCTGTAAATGTCACCTGTTGTCAAAAAAATCCTGGGGTCAAAAATCGACGAAAAATTCAAAACAGGGCAGCCTTCCCAGAAGACCACTTCAAGTGGTTTATTGTACTCACAGTTTTTTTCTGTTTTTGTGTAACAGAAAGAAAACAAAGCATGGAAAAAGGCTGAACATTAGGAATTATTAAAGACATGCAAATCCAAATTACAAAAACCTATCAGCTCACACCAGTCATAATGGCCATCAGCAAAAACTCTGCAAACAATAAATGCTGAAGGGGTTGTGGAGAAATGCGCACCCTCGTTTCTAAGTGGGACATGGTAAGAACCAGTAATGAAAACACAAAGGAGGTGCCTTGGTAAGGTAAATATTGAGCTACCATTCAATCAAGCATACCCACTGCTGGGCCTATCACCTGAGAGGATGAGAATCCAAAAGACACAGGGTGGCAATCCTGCACTCCAGCAATATTTACCACAGCCAACACTTGGAAGCAACAAAAATGTCTGTCAACAGAGGAAGGCACAAAGAAGAAGTGGTCCATGTACACAATGGAATATTACTCCAATAAAAAAATATATATACTTTCAATTTAGAAACCAAACGTAAGTAAGGAGACATCAGCTTTTGGGGGTTTGTCCGGGCACATTCCTCTCTAATATATAACCGAGGAACACCACTGGCAGGAAGGACCCCTTCCGTAATTCCCAGAATGGGGAAAGGAGAAATGCTGCCGCCCAATGGCCGATACCTGCAACAGCAGCTTTAAAACCTGTGCTCATGGTCACTTCATATGCACAAGTACTGGAGGGCTGTAAATGAAACCTGCCCTCAGAATGTCTTCAGGGAGGTAATGGCCAAACTATTTCAAAATGTGACACATACTTCAAGAAAACCATTTGAAGAGGTAAGCGCTACTCACAGCTTGAAAAAGAAGAGGACATGCCTGAAAGTTCAATTTCAAGGGATTATGAGATGCATGCAAATCCAACCTCAAAGAGGTGTCAGCTCACACCTGTCAGAATAAACATCAGCAGAAAAACTACAAACAATAAATGCTGAAAGGGTTGTGGACAAGGGCATACCCTCAAATTTAAGTGGAACATAACCTGGTAAGAGCCACTAATGAGAACAGAATGGAGACGCCTTTACAAGGTAAACATTTTGCTACCATATGATCCAACAGGCCCTCTCCTGGGCCTATAACCGAAGAAGACATAGTTGAAAGACACAGGCAGGCAAATGTGCATTTCAGCAGTGTTACAATAACCAAGACATGGAAGCAACCCAAAAGTCCATCAACAGGTGAGTGGACAAAGAAAAACCGGTCCACGTACAGATGGAATATTAGCCAAGGAAAACAATGACACAATGCCATTTGCATCACCGTAGATGAGTCTAGAAGTAATCACGCAACTTGTAGTAAGTCAGAAAGCGAAAGACACGTATCCTGTGATATCACTTATAGGTGTTACCTAAAAATTGATACCAGTGAAGATATTTCCACAGAGAAAGGCAATCACAGATTCATTAAACAAACTCATGGTTCACCAATGGAAAGGTGTGAGGATTGGATACATTAGGATGTCAGAGTTAACAGAGATATACAAACACAGGTGAAGTATATAATCACCAAAGACCTACGGAATACCAAGAGAAGACTACTCAACATTGTGTCATAACCTAAAATGGGAAAAGGATCCAAAGAAGAAAAGAGATAGGTATATGTGGAAAACAACCACATCTTGCACACCTAAAACAAGCAAAACATTGTAATCACACTTGCTGTGATAAACAATGAAAATTAAATTTAAAAAAAGAACAATATTTAGTGAGATATAAACTTAAGGGGCTTTTTCCTGGCCCATCCATTCTAATTTGCAGCCTAGAACAGGACTTCCATTGAGGCTCTGTTTCCCTAGTAACCAGATTTGGTTAATGAGAACTGCTGCCGCCTTGTGGCCGTTTCACACAACAGCAGCTCTAACTGCAGCTGTAATGGTTACTTGATAGTCAAAATACTTGCAGGCCTGTAAATGACACCTGTCCTCAAAACAATCCTTCGGTCGTAAATCGAGCAAAAATCTCAAAAGACATCCATATTTCAAAACGACAATTTCAAGAGGCATATTTTATGCACATTTTATATTCTGTCTCTTTTTTTGTGATAGAAAAAGGCATGGAAAAACGCTCAACGTCAGGAATTAATAAAGCCATGCAAATCCAGTCTAGAAACACATTCCCCTCACAGCCGTCAGAAGGATCATCAGCAAAAAAGTCTACATAGTATAAATGCTGAAGGGGTTTTAGAGAACAGTGCACCCTCTAGCTGCTGATGGGATGTAACCTGGTAACAGCCAGTACAGAGAACAAAATGGAGGTGTGTTTAAAGGTAAAACTTGAGCTACTATGTGATCTGGTAGGCCCACTGATGGGCCTATCCGCTGAGTAGACCTGAATCGAAAAGACACAGGCTGGCAATCCTTCACTGCAGCAACATGTACCATAGCCAAGAGCTGGAAGAAACCAAAACGTCCATCAACAGAAAAATGCACCAAGAAGAAGTGGTCCATGTACACAATGGAATATTAGCCATGGAAAAGCATGGAACAGTGCCGTTGGCACCAGCATAGAAGGATCTAGAGATAATCACCCTACCTGAAGTAAGAAAGAAAACGAAAGACAGATATCCTATTACATCACTTATAGGTGTTACCTAAAAATTGATAGCCATGAAATAATTTCCAAGAGAAGGACACTCATAGATTCAGAAAACCAAATTATGTTTAACCAAATGGAAAGGTGTAAGGAAGGTATGAATTAGGATATGGGGGTTAACAGACATGTAGTAATACATATGAAATATATAATCACAAAATACCTATGGAATGCTAAAAGAGGTGTACTCAACACTCTGTAATAACCTACACGGGAAAGGATCCAAAGATGAATAGATCAATACATTGATATAATGAACCAGATTCCGTACACCTAGAAAAAACACAGTATTTTTATCCAATTTGCTGTGATAATAAATAAAAACTAAATGTAAAAAACAAACAAGAAGTAAGGAGATATAAGCTCTTGGGAGTTTGCCGTGGCACATTCTGCTCTAATTTGCAGCTTACAAACACGATTTCCAGGAACCCTCTGTTGCCCAAAAGCCCAGAGTTGGAAATGTAGAAATGCTGCCGCCTTGTGGCCGTTTCCCACAAGAGCGGCTTTAAAACCACAGCTAACGGTCACTTAACATTCACAAGGACTCAGGACAGTAAAGGACAACTGCCCTCAAAAATTCACAACTGGCAAAATTTTCAAGGAGATAGTATGAAGAGGTAAATTTTACTCATTATTTTTCTAAAAACAAGGAAAATGGATAAAAGCTCAACAACATAAATTTTTAAACTCATGCAAATCTAGCCTACAAAAAGATTTCAACTCACACACGTCAACTACCATCAGCCAAAAGTCTACAAACAATAAATGCGGAAGGGGTTTTAGAGAACTGTGTACCCTCTAGCTGCTGGTGAGATGTAAAGTGATAAGAGCCAATAGTGAGAACAGAAAGGAGCTGTGTTTAAAAGTAAAAATTGAGCCAGCATTCCATTCAGCAGGCCCACCGCTGAGCCTCTCACCTGAAAATACCAGAGTCGAGAAGGCACAGGCTGCAACAGCTTCACTGCAGGAGTTTTCACAATAGCCAAGACACGGAAGCAACCAAAATGTCCATCAATGGATGAATGGATAAAGAAGAAGTGGTCCATGTACATAATGGAATATTAGCCATGCAAAACAGTGAAACACTGCTCGTTGAGGCACCATTTATGAGCCTAGATATAATCTCAGAACATGACGTAAGTCAGAAAGAAAAAGACATATAGTATGATATCACTTATAGGTGTTATCTAACAACTGACAAATATGATAGCATTTTCACAGAGAAAGAAACTCACAGACTTAGAGAACAAACTATTCTTATGTAAATGGAAAGGTGGGTGGTATGGAAAATTAAGATTAGGGTTACCATATGTGTACAAATACCTACTAAATACATTTATCAAAGAGACCGACCATATAGCAAGGGAGGTCAATGGAGCACTCTGCAATAATTTACATGGGAAGAGTATCTGCACATGAATATATTACGTATGTGTGTGTGTGTGTGTGTGTGTGTATGTGTGTGTGTAATGTACAAATGAACCAGATTGTATACACGTAGGACAAACAATATTCTAAACATTACCTCGATTTAAAAAGACTAAAAAATCGAAAAAGAAATAATGGAATATTAACTTATGGGTTTTTTTCCTAGCACATTCCATTCTAATTTGCAACCTGGGAACGCGACTTCCAGAAATGTTGTGCTGCCCTAGAAACCAGTTTTGGGAACGGAGAAATGCTGCCGCCTTGTGGCCGTTTCCCCCAACAGCACCTTTAAAGCCACTAGTAGTGGTCACTAAATATTCACACTCATTACAAGCCTGTAAATGTCACCTGTTGTCAAAAAAATCCTGGGGTCAAAAATCGACGAAAAATTCAAAACAGGGCAGCCTTCCCAGAAGACCACTTCAAGTGGTTTATTGTACTCACAGTTTTTTTCTGTTTTTGTGTAACAGAAAGAAAACAAAGCATGGAAAAAGGCTGAACATTAGGAATTATTAAAGACATGCAAATCCAAATTACAAAAACCTATCAGCTCACACCAGTCATAATGGCCATCAGCAAAAACTCTGCAAACAATAAATGCTGAAGGGGTTGTGGAGAAATGCGCACCCTCGTTTCTAAGTGGGACATGGTAAGAACCAGTAATGAAAACACAAAGGAGGTGCCTTGGTAAGGTAAATATTGAGCTACCATTCAATCAAGCATACCCACTGCTGGGCCTATCACCTGAGAGGATGAGAATCCAAAAGACACAGGGTGGCAATCCTGCACTCCAGCAATATTTACCACAGCCAACACTTGGAAGCAACAAAAATGTCTGTCAACAGAGGAAGGCACAAAGAAGAAGTGGTCCATGTACACAATGGAATATTACTCCAATAAAAAAATATATATACTTTCAATTTAGAAACCAAACGTAAGTAAGGAGACATCAGCTTTTGGGGGTTTGTCCGGGCACATTCCTCTCTAATATATAACCGAGGAACACCACTGGCAGGAAGGACCCCTTCCGTAATTCCCAGAATGGGGAAAGGAGAAATGCTGCCGCCCAATGGCCGATACCTGCAACAGCAGCTTTAAAACCTGTGCTCATGGTCACTTCATATGCACAAGTACTGGAGGGCTGTAAATGAAACCTGCCCTCAGAATGTCTTCAGGGAGGTAATGGCCAAACTATTTCAAAATGTGACACATACTTCAAGAAAACCATTTGAAGAGGTAAGCGCTACTCACAGCTTGAAAAAGAAGAGGACATGCCTGAAAGTTCAATTTCAAGGGATTATGAGATGCATGCAAATCCAACCTCAAAGAGGTGTCAGCTCACACCTGTCAGAATAAACATCAGCAGAAAAACTACAAACAATAAATGCTGAAAGGGTTGTGGACAAGGGCATACCCTCAAATTTAAGTGGAACATAACCTGGTAAGAGCCACTAATGAGAACAGAATGGAGACGCCTTTACAAGGTAAACATTTTGCTACCATATGATCCAACAGGCCCTCTCCTGGGCCTATAACCGAAGAAGACATAGTTGAAAGACACAGGCAGGCAAATGTGCATTTCAGCAATGTTACAATAACCAAGACATGGAAGCAACCCAAAAGTCCATCAACAGGTGAGTGGACAAAGAAAAACCGGTCCACGTACAGATGGAATATTAGCCAAGGAAAACAATGACACAATGCCATTTGCATCACCGTAGATGAGTCTAGAAGTAATCACGCAACTTGTAGTAAGTCAGAAAGCGAAAGACACGTATCCTGTGATATCACTTATAGGTGTTACCTAAAAATTGATACCAGTGAAGATATTTCCACAGAGAAAGGCAATCACAGATTCATTAAACAAACTCATGGTTCACCAATGGAAAGGTGTGAGGATTGGATACATTAGGATGTCAGAGTTAACAGAGATATACAAACACAGGTGAAGTATATAATCACCAAAGACCTACGGAATACCAAGAGAAGACTACTCAACATTGTGTCATAACCTAAAATGGGAAAAGGATCCAAAGAAGAAAAGAGATAGGTATATGTGGAAAACAACCACATCTTGCACACCTAAAACAAGCAAAACATTGTAATCACACTTGCTGTGATAAACAATGAAAATTAAATTGAAAAAAAGAACAATATTTAGTGAGATATAAACTTAAGGGGCTTTTTCCTGGCCCATCCATTCTAATTTGCAGCCTAGAACAGGACTTCCATTGAGGCTCTGTTTCCCTAGTAACCAGATTTGGTTAATGAGAACTGCTGCCGCCTTGTGGCCGTTTCACACAACAGCAGCTCTAACTGCAGCTGTAATGGTTACTTGATAGTCAAAATACTTGCAGGCCTGTAAATGACACCTGTCCTCAAAACAATCCTTCGGTCGTAAATCGAGCAAAAATCTCAAAAGACATCCATATTTCAAAACGACAATTTCAAGAGGCATATTTTATGCACATTTTATATTCTGTCTCTTTTTTTTGTGATAGAAAAAGGCATGGAAAAACGCTCAACGTCAGGAATTAATAAAGCCATGCAAATCCAGTCTAGAAACACATTCCCCTCACAGCCGTCAGAAGGATCATCAGCAAAAAAGTCTACATAGTATAAATGCTGAAGGGGTTTCAGAGAACTGTGTACCCTCTAGCTGCTGATGGGATGTAACCTGGTAACAGCCAGCACAGAGAACAAAATGGAGGTGTGTTTAAAGGTAAAACTTGAGCTACTATGTGATCTGGTAGGCCCACTGATGGGCCTATCCGCTGAGTAGACCTGAATCGAAAAGACACAGGCTGGCAATCCTTCACTGCAGCAACATGTACCATAGCCAAGAGCTGGAAGAAACCAAAACGTCCATCAACAGAAAAATGCACCAAGAAGAAGTGGTCCATGTACACAATGGAATATTAGCCATGGAAAAGCATGGAACAGTGCCGTTGGCACCAGCATAGAAGGATCTAGAGATAATCACCCTACCTGAAGTAAGAAAGAAAACGAAAGACAGATATCCTATTACATCACTTATAGGTGTTACCTAAAAATTGATAGCCATGAAATAATTTCCAAGAGAAGGACACTCATAGATTCAGAAAACCAAATTATGTTTAACCAAATGGAAAGGTGTAAGGAAGGTATGAATTAGGATATGGGGGTTAACAGACATGTAGTAATACATATGAAATATATAATCACAAAATACCTATGGAATGCTAAAAGAGGTGTACTCAACACTCTGTAATAACCTACACGGGAAAGGATCCAAAGATGAATAGATCAATACATTGATATAATGAACCAGATTCCGTACACCTAGAAAAAACACAGTATTTTTATCCAATTTGCTGTGATAATAAATAAAAACTAAATGTAAAAAACAAACAAGAAGTAAGGAGATATAAGCTCTTGGGAGTTTGCCGTGGCACATTCTGCTCTAATTTGCAGCTTACAAACACGATTTCCAGGAACCCTCTGTTGCCCAAAAGCCCAGAGTTGGAAATGTAGCAATGCTGCCGCCTTGTGGCCGTTTCCCACAAGAGCGGCTTTAAAACCACAGCTAACGGTCACTTAACATTCACAAGGACTCAGGACAGTAAAGGACAACTGCCCTCAAAAATTCACAACTGGCAAAATTTTCAAGGAGATAGTATGAAGAGGTAAATTTTACTCATTATTTTTCTAAAAACAAGGAAAATGGATAAAAGCTCAACAACATAAATTTTTAAACTCATGCAAATCTAGCCTACAAAAAGATTTCAACTCACACACGTCAACTACCATCAGCCAAAAGTCTACAAACAATAAATGCGGAAGGGGTTTTAGAGAACTGTGTACCCTCTAGCTGCTGGTGAGATGTAAAGTGATAAGAGCCAATAGTGAGAACAGAAAGGAGCTGTGTTTAAAAGTAAAAATTGAGCCAGCATTCCATTCAGCAGGCCCACCGCTGAGCCTCTCACCTGAAAATACCAGAGTCGAGAAGGCACAGGCTGCAACAGCTTCACTGCAGGAGTTTTCACAATAGCCAAGACACGGAAGCAACCAAAATGTCCATCAATGGATGAATGGATAAAGAAGAAGTGGTCCATGTACATAATGGAATATTAGCCATGCAAAACAGTGAAACACTGCTCGTTGAGGCACCATTTATGAGCCTAGATATAATCTCAGAACATGACGTAAGTCAGAAAGAAAAAGACATATAGTATGATATCACTTATAGGTGTTATCTAACAACTGACAAATATGATAGCATTTTCACAGAGAAAGAAACTCACAGACTTAGAGAACAAACTATTCTTATGTAAATGGAAAGGTGGGTGGTATGGAAAATTAAGATTAGGGTTACCATATGTGTACAAATACCTACTAAATACATTTATCAAAGAGACCGACCATATAGCAAGGGAGGTCAATGGAGCACTCTGCAATAATTTACATGGGAAGAGTATCTGCACATGAATATATTACGTATGTGTGTGTGTGTGTGTGTGTGTGTATATATATGTGTGTGTGTAATGTACAAATGAACCAGATTGTATACACGTAGGACAAACAATATTCTAAACATTACCTCGATTTAAAAAGACTAAAAAATCGAAAAAGAAATAATGGAATATTAACTTATGGGTTTTTTTCCTAGCACATTCCATTCTAATTTACAACCTGGGGACGCGACTTCCAGAAATGTTGTGCTGCCCTAGAAACCAGTTTTGGGAACGGAGAAATGCTGCCGCCTTGTGGCCGTTTCCCCCAACAGCACCTTTAAAGCCAGTAGTAGTGGTCACTAAATATTCACACTCATTACAAGCCTGTAAATGTCACCTGTTGTCAAAAAAATCCTGGGGTCAAAAATCGACGAAAAATTCAAAACAGGGCAGCCTTCCCAGAAGACCACTTCAAGTGGTTTATTGTACTCACAGTTTTTTTCTGTTTTTGTGTAACAGAAAGAAAACAAAGCATGGAAAAAGGCTGAACATTAGGAATTATTAAAGACATGCAAATCCAAATTACAAAAACCTATCAGCTCACACCAGTCATAATGGCCATCAGCAAAAACTCTGCAAACAATAAATGCTGAAGGGGTTGTGGAGAAATGCGCACCCTCGTTTCTAAGTGGGACATGGTAAGAACCAGTAATGAAAACACAAAGGAGGTGCCTTGGTAAGGTAAATATTGAGCTACCATTCAATCAAGCATACCCACTGCTGGGCCTATCACCTGAGAGGATGAGAATCCAAAAGACACAGGGTGGCAATCCTGCACTCCAGCAATATTTACCACAGCCAACACTTGGAAGCAACAAAAATGTCTGTCAACAGAGGAAGGCACAAAGAAGAAGTGGTCCATGTACACAATGGAATATTACTCCAATAAAAAAATATATATACTTTCAATTTAGAAACCAAACGTAAGTAAGGAGACATCAGCTTTTGGGGGTTTGTCCGGGCACATTCCTCTCTAATATATAACCGAGGAACACCACTGGCAGGAAGGACCCCTTCCGTAATTCCCAGAATGGGGAAAGGAGAAATGCTGCCGCCCAATGGCCGATACCTGCAACAGCAGCTTTAAAACCTGTGCTCATGGTCACTTCATATGCACAAGTACTGGAGGGCTGTAAATGAAACCTGCCCTCAGAATGTCTTCAGGGAGGTAATGGCCAAACTATTTCAAAATGTGACACATACTTCAAGAAAACCATTTGAAGAGGTAAGCGCTACTCACAGCTTGAAAAAGAAGAGGACATGCCTGAAAGTTCAATTTCAAGGGATTATGAGATGCATGCAAATCCAACCTCAAAGAGGTGTCAGCTCACACCTGTCAGAATAAACATCAGCAGAAAAACTACAAACAATAAATGCTGAAAGGGTTGTGGACAAGGGCATACCCTCAAATTTAAGTGGAACATAACCTGGTAAGAGCCACTAATGAGAACAGAATGGAGACGCCTTTACAAGGTAAACATTTTGCTACCATATGATCCAACAGGCCCTCTCCTGGGCCTATAACCGAAGAAGACATAGTTGAAAGACACAGGCAGGCAAATGTGCATTTCAGCAGTGTTACAATAACCAAGACATGGAAGCAACCCAAAAGTCCATCAACAGGTGAGTGGACAAAGAAAAACCGGTCCACGTACAGATGGAATATTAGCCAAGGAAAACAATGACACAATGCCATTTGCATCACCGTAGATGAGTCTAGAAGTAATCACGCAACTTGTAGTAAGTCAGAAAGCGAAAGACACGTATCCTGTGATATCACTTATAGGTGTTACCTAAAAATTGATACCAGTGAAGATATTTCCACAGAGAAAGGCAATCACAGATTCATTAAACAAACTCATGGTTCACCAATGGAAAGGTGTGAGGATTGGATACATTAGGATGTCAGAGTTAACAGAGATATACAAACACAGGTGAAGTATATAATCACCAAAGACCTACGGAATACCAAGAGAAGACTACTCAACATTGTGTCATAACCTAAAATGGGAAAAGGATCCAAAGAAGAAAAGAGATAGGTATATGTGGAAAACAACCACATCTTGCACACCTAAAACAAGCAAAACATTGTAATCACACTTGCTGTGATAAACAATGAAAATTAAATTGAAAAAAAGAACAATATTTAGTGAGATATAAACTTAAGGGGCTTTTTCCTGGCCCATCCATTCTAATTTGCAGCCTAGAACAGGACTTCCATTGAGGCTCTGTTTCCCTAGTAACCAGATTTGGTTAATGAGAACTGCTGCCGCCTTGTGGCCGTTTCACACAACAGCAGCTCTAACTGCAGCTGTAATGGTTACTTGATAGTCAAAATACTTGCAGGCCTGTAAATGACACCTGTCCTCAAAACAATCCTTCGGTCGTAAATCGAGCAAAAATCTCAAAAGACATCCATATTTCAAAACGACAATTTCAAGAGGCATATTTTATGCACATTTTATATTCTGTCTCTTTTTTTTTGTGATAGAAAAAGGCATGGAAAAACGCTCAACGTCAGGAATTAATAAAGCCATGCAAATCCAGTCTAGAAACACATTCCCCTCACAGCCGTCAGAAGGATCATCAGCAAAAAAGTCTACATAGTATAAATGCTGAAGGGGTTTTAGAGAACTGTGTACCCTCTAGCTGCTGATGGGATGTAACCTGGTAACAGCCAGCACAGAGAACAAAATGGAGGTGTGTTTAAAGGTAAAACTTGAGCTACTATGTGATCTGGTAGGCCCACTGATGGGCCTATCCGCTGAGTAGACCTGAATCGAAAAGACACAGGCTGGCAATCCTTCACTGCAGCAACATGTACCATAGCCAAGAGCTGGAAGAAACCAAAACGTCCATCAACAGAAAAATGCACCAAGAAGAAGTGGTCCATGTACACAATGGAATATTAGCCATGGAAAAGCATGGAACAGTGCCGTTGGCACCAGCATAGAAGGATCTAGAGATAATCACCCTACCTGAAGTAAGAAAGAAAACGAAAGACAGATATCCTATTACATCACTTATAGGTGTTACCTAAAAATTGATAGCCATGAAATAATTTCCAAGAGAAGGACACTCATAGATTCAGAAAACCAAATTATGTTTAACCAAATGGAAAGGTGTAAGGAAGGTATGAATTAGGATATGGGGGTTAACAGACATGTAGTAATACATATGAAATATATAATCACAAAATACCTATGGAATGCTAAAAGAGGTGTACTCAACACTCTGTAATAACCTACACGGGAAAGGATCCAAAGATGAATAGATCAATACATTGATATAATGAACCAGATTCCGTACACCTAGAAAAAACACAGTATTTTTATCCAATTTGCTGTGATAATAAATAAAAACTAAATGTAAAAAACAAACAAGAAGTAAGGAGATATAAGCTCTTGGGAGTTTGCCGTGGCACATTCTGCTCTAATTTGCAGCTTACAAACACGATTTCCAGGAACCCTCTGTTGCCCAAAAGCCCAGAGTTGGAAATGTAGCAATGCTGCCGCCTTGTGGCCGTTTCCCACAAGAGCGGCTTTAAAACCACAGCTAACGGTCACTTAACATTCACAAGGACTCAGGACAGTAAAGGACAACTGCCCTCAAAAATTCACAACTGGCAAAATTTTCAAGGAGATAGTATGAAGAGGTAAATTTTACTCATTATTTTTCTAAAAACAAGGAAAATGGATAAAAGCTCAACAACATAAATTTTTAAACTCATGCAAATCTAGCCTACAAAAAGATTTCAACTCACACACGTCAACTACCATCAGCCAAAAGTCTACAAACAATAAATGCGGAAGGGGTTTTAGAGAACTGTGTACCCTCTAGCTGCTGGTGAGATGTAAAGTGATAAGAGCCAATAGTGAGAACAGAAAGGAGCTGTGTTTAAAAGTAAAAATTGAGCCAGCATTCCATTCAGCAGGCCCACCGCTGAGCCTCTCACCTGAAAATACCAGAGTCGAGAAGGCACAGGCTGCAACAGCTTCACTGCAGGAGTTTTCACAATAGCCAAGACACGGAAGCAACCAAAATGTCCATCAATGGATGAATGGATAAAGAAGAAGTGGTCCATGTACATAATGGAATATTAGCCATGCAAAACAGTGAAACACTGCTCGTTGAGGCACCATTTATGAGCCTAGATATAATCTCAGAACATGACGTAAGTCAGAAAGAAAAAGACATATAGTATGATATCACTTATAGGTGTTATCTAACAACTGACAAATATGATAGCATTTTCACAGAGAAAGAAACTCACAGACTTAGAGAACAAACTATTCTTATGTAAATGGAAAGGTGGGTGGTATGGAAAATTAAGATTAGGGTTACCATATGTGTACAAATACCTACTAAATACATTTATCAAAGAGACCGACCATATAGCAAGGGAGGTCAATGGAGCACTCTGCAATAATTTACATGGGAAGAGTATCTGCACATGAATATATTACGTATGTGTGTGTGTGTGTGTGTGTGTGTGTGTGTGTATATATGTGTGTGTGTAATGTACAAATGAACCAGATTGTATACACGTAGGACAAACAATATTCTAAACATTACCTCGATTTAAAAAGACTAAAAAATCGAAAAAGAAATAATGGAATATTAACTTATGGGTTTTTTTCCTAGCACATTCCATTCTAATTTGCAACCTGGGAACGCGACTTCCAGAAATGTTGTGCTGCCCTAGAAACCAGTTTTGGGAACGGAGAAATGCTGCCGCCTTGTGGCCGTTTCCCCCAACAGCACCTTTAAAGCCACTAGTAGTGGTCACTAAATATTCACACTCATTACAAGCCTGTAAATGTCACCTGTTGTCAAAAAAATCCTGGGGTCAAAAATCGACGAAAAATTCAAAACAGGGCAGCCTTCCCAGAAGACCACTTCAAGTGGTTTATTGTACTCACAGTTTTTTTCTGTTTTTGTGTAACAGAAAGAAAACAAAGCATGGAAAAAGGCTGAACATTAGGAATTATTAAAGACATGCAAATCCAAATTACAAAAACCTATCAGCTCACACCAGTCATAATGGCCATCAGCAAAAACTCTGCAAACAATAAATGCTGAAGGGGTTGTGGAGAAATGCGCACCCTCGTTTCTAAGTGGGACATGGTAAGAACCAGTAATGAAAACACAAAGGAGGTGCCTTGGTAAGGTAAATATTGAGCTACCATTCAATCAAGCATACCCACTGCTGGGCCTATCACCTGAGAGGATGAGAATCCAAAAGACACAGGGTGGCAATCCTGCACTCCAGCAATATTTACCACAGCCAACACTTGGAAGCAACAAAAATGTCTGTCAACAGAGGAAGGCACAAAGAAGAAGTGGTCCATGTACACAATGGAATATTACTCCAATAAAAAAATATATATACTTTCAATTTAGAAACCAAACGTAAGTAAGGAGACATCAGCTTTTGGGGGTTTGTCCGGGCACATTCCTCTCTAATATATAACCGAGGAACACCACTGGCAGGAAGGACCCCTTCCGTAATTCCCAGAATGGGGAAAGGAGAAATGCTGCCGCCCAATGGCCGATACCTGCAACAGCAGCTTTAAAACCTGTGCTCATGGTCACTTCATATGCACAAGTACTGGAGGGCTGTAAATGAAACCTGCCCTCAGAATGTCTTCAGGGAGGTAATGGCCAAACTATTTCAAAATGTGACACATACTTCAAGAAAACCATTTGAAGAGGTAAGCGCTACTCACAGCTTGAAAAAGAAGAGGACATGCCTGAAAGTTCAATTTCAAGGGATTATGAGATGCATGCAAATCCAACCTCAAAGAGGTGTCAGCTCACACCTGTCAGAATAAACATCAGCAGAAAAACTACAAACAATAAATGCTGAAAGGGTTGTGGACAAGGGCATACCCTCAAATTTAAGTGGAACATAACCTGGTAAGAGCCACTAATGAGAACAGAATGGAGACGCCTTTACAAGGTAAACATTTTGCTACCATATGATCCAACAGGCCCTCTCCTGGGCCTATAACCGAAGAAGACATAGTTGAAAGACACAGGCAGGCAAATGTGCATTTCAGCAGTGTTACAATAACCAAGACATGGAAGCAACCCAAAAGTCCATCAACAGGTGAGTGGACAAAGAAAAACCGGTCCACGTACAGATGGAATATTAGCCAAGGAAAACAATGACACAATGCCATTTGCATCACCGTAGATGAGTCTAGAAGTAATCACGCAACTTGTAGTAAGTCAGAAAGCGAAAGACACGTATCCTGTGATATCACTTATAGGTGTTACCTAAAAATTGATACCAGTGAAGATATTTCCACAGAGAAAGGCAATCACAGATTCATTAAACAAACTCATGGTTCACCAATGGAAAGGTGTGAGGATTGGATACATTAGGATGTCAGAGTTAACAGAGATATACAAACACAGGTGAAGTATATAATCACCAAAGACCTACGGAATACCAAGAGAAGACTACTCAACATTGTGTCATAACCTAAAATGGGAAAAGGATCCAAAGAAGAAAAGAGATAGGTATATGTGGAAAACAACCACATCTTGCACACCTAAAACAAGCAAAACATTGTAATCACACTTGCTGTGATAAACAATGAAAATTAAATTGAAAAAAAGAACAATATTTAGTGAGATATAAACTTAAGGGGCTTTTTCCTGGCCCATCCATTCTAATTTGCAGCCTAGAACAGGACTTCCATTGAGGCTCTGTTTCCCTAGTAACCAGATTTGGTTAATGAGAACTGCTGCCGCCTTGTGGCCGTTTCACACAACAGCAGCTCTAACTGCAGCTGTAATGGTTACTTGATAGTCAAAATACTTGCAGGCCTGTAAATGACACCTGTCCTCAAAACAATCCTTCGGTCGTAAATCGAGCAAAAATCTCAAAAGACATCCATATTTCAAAACGACAATTTCAAGAGGCATATTTTATGCACATTTTATATTCTGTCTCTTTTTTTTGTGATAGAAAAAGGCATGGAAAAACGCTCAACGTCAGGAATTAATAAAGCCATGCAAATCCAGTCTAGAAACACATTCCCCTCACAGCCGTCAGAAGGATCATCAGCAAAAAAGTCTACATAGTATAAATGCTGAAGGGGTTTCAGAGAACTGTGTACCCTCTAGCTGCTGATGGGATGTAACCTGGTAACAGCCAGCACAGAGAACAAAATGGAGGTGTGTTTAAAGGTAAAACTTGAGCTACTATGTGATCTGGTAGGCCCACTGATGGGCCTATCCGCTGAGTAGACCTGAATCGAAAAGACACAGGCTGGCAATCCTTCACTGCAGCAACATGTACCATAGCCAAGAGCTGGAAGAAACCAAAACGTCCATCAACAGAAAAATGCACCAAGAAGAAGTGGTCCATGTACACAATGGAATATTAGCCATGGAAAAGCATGGAACAGTGCCGTTGGCACCAGCATAGAAGGATCTAGAGATAATCACCCTACCTGAAGTAAGAAAGAAAACGAAAGACAGATATCCTATTACATCACTTATAGGTGTTACCTAAAAATTGATAGCCATGAAATAATTTCCAAGAGAAGGACACTCATAGATTCAGAAAACCAAATTATGTTTAACCAAATGGAAAGGTGTAAGGAAGGTATGAATTAGGATATGGGGGTTAACAGACATGTAGTAATACATATGAAATATATAATCACAAAATACCTATGGAATGCTAAAAGAGGTGTACTCAACACTCTGTAATAACCTACACGGGAAAGGATCCAAAGATGAATAGATCAATACATTGATATAATGAACCAGATTCCGTACACCTAGAAAAAACACAGTATTTTTATCCAATTTGCTGTGATAATAAATAAAAACTAAATGTAAAAAACAAACAAGAAGTAAGGAGATATAAGCTCTTGGGAGTTTGCCGTGGCACATTCTGCTCTAATTTGCAGCTTACAAACACGATTTCCAGGAACCCTCTGTTGCCCAAAAGCCCAGAGTTGGAAATGTAGCAATGCTGCCGCCTTGTGGCCGTTTCCCACAAGAGCGGCTTTAAAACCACAGCTAACGGTCACTTAACATTCACAAGGACTCAGGACAGTAAAGGACAACTGCCCTCAAAAATTCACAACTGGCAAAATTTTCAAGGAGATAGTATGAAGAGGTAAATTTTACTCATTATTTTTCTAAAAACAAGGAAAATGGATAAAAGCTCAACAACATAAATTTTTAAACTCATGCAAATCTAGCCTACAAAAAGATTTCAACTCACACACGTCAACTACCATCAGCCAAAAGTCTACAAACAATAAATGCGGAAGGGGTTTTAGAGAACTGTGTACCCTCTAGCTGCTGGTGAGATGTAAAGTGATAAGAGCCAATAGTGAGAACAGAAAGGAGCTGTGTTTAAAAGTAAAAATTGAGCCAGCATTCCATTCAGCAGGCCCACCGCTGAGCCTCTCACCTGAAAATACCAGAGTCGAGAAGGCACAGGCTGCAACAGCTTCACTGCAGGAGTTTTCACAATAGCCAAGACACGGAAGCAACCAAAATGTCCATCAATGGATGAATGGATAAAGAAGAAGTGGTCCATGTACATAATGGAATATTAGCCATGCAAAACAGTGAAACACTGCTCGTTGAGGCACCATTTATGAGCCTAGATATAATCTCAGAACATGACGTAAGTCAGAAAGAAAAAGACATATAGTATGATATCACTTATAGGTGTTATCTAACAACTGACAAATATGATAGCATTTTCACAGAGAAAGAAACTCACAGACTTAGAGAACAAACTATTCTTATGTAAATGGAAAGGTGGGTGGTATGGAAAATTAAGATTAGGGTTACCATATGTGTACAAATACCTACTAAATACATTTATCAAAGAGACCGACCATATAGCAAGGGAGGTCAATGGAGCACTCTGCAATAATTTACATGGGAAGAGTATCTGCACATGAATATATTACGTATGTGTGTGTGTGTGTGTGTGTGTGTATATATATGTGTGTGTGTAATGTACAAATGAACCAGATTGTATACACGTAGGACAAACAATATTCTAAACATTACCTCGATTTAAAAAGACTAAAAAATCGAAAAAGAAATAATGGAATATTAACTTATGGGTTTTTTTCCTAGCACATTCCATTCTAATTTACAACCTGGGGACGCGACTTCCAGAAATGTTGTGCTGCCCTAGAAACCAGTTTTGGGAACGGAGAAATGCTGCCGCCTTGTGGCCGTTTCCCCCAACAGCACCTTTAAAGCCAGTAGTAGTGGTCACTAAATATTCACACTCATTACAAGCCTGTAAATGTCACCTGTTGTCAAAAAAATCCTGGGGTCAAAAATCGACGAAAAATTCAAAACAGGGCAGCCTTCCCAGAAGACCACTTCAAGTGGTTTATTGTACTCACAGTTTTTTTCTGTTTTTGTGTAACAGAAAGAAAACAAAGCATGGAAAAAGGCTGAACATTAGGAATTATTAAAGACATGCAAATCCAAATTACAAAAACCTATCAGCTCACACCAGTCATAATGGCCATCAGCAAAAACTCTGCAAACAATAAATGCTGAAGGGGTTGTGGAGAAATGCGCACCCTCGTTTCTAAGTGGGACATGGTAAGAACCAGTAATGAAAACACAAAGGAGGTGCCTTGGTAAGGTAAATATTGAGCTACCATTCAATCAAGCATACCCACTGCTGGGCCTATCACCTGAGAGGATGAGAATCCAAAAGACACAGGGTGGCAATCCTGCACTCCAGCAATATTTACCACAGCCAACACTTGGAAGCAACAAAAATGTCTGTCAACAGAGGAAGGCACAAAGAAGAAGTGGTCCATGTACACAATGGAATATTACTCCAATAAAAAAATATATATACTTTCAATTTAGAAACCAAACGTAAGTAAGGAGACATCAGCTTTTGGGGGTTTGTCCGGGCACATTCCTCTCTAATATATAACCGAGGAACACCACTGGCAGGAAGGACCCCTTCCGTAATTCCCAGAATGGGGAAAGGAGAAATGCTGCCGCCCAATGGCCGATACCTGCAACAGCAGCTTTAAAACCTGTGCTCATGGTCACTTCATATGCACAAGTACTGGAGGGCTGTAAATGAAACCTGCCCTCAGAATGTCTTCAGGGAGGTAATGGCCAAACTATTTCAAAATGTGACACATACTTCAAGAAAACCATTTGAAGAGGTAAGCGCTACTCACAGCTTGAAAAAGAAGAGGACATGCCTGAAAGTTCAATTTCAAGGGATTATGAGATGCATGCAAATCCAACCTCAAAGAGGTGTCAGCTCACACCTGTCAGAATAAACATCAGCAGAAAAACTACAAACAATAAATGCTGAAAGGGTTGTGGACAAGGGCATACCCTCAAATTTAAGTGGAACATAACCTGGTAAGAGCCACTAATGAGAACAGAATGGAGACGCCTTTACAAGGTAAACATTTTGCTACCATATGATCCAACAGGCCCTCTCCTGGGCCTATAACCGAAGAAGACATAGTTGAAAGACACAGGCAGGCAAATGTGCATTTCAGCAGTGTTACAATAACCAAGACATGGAAGCAACCCAAAAGTCCATCAACAGGTGAGTGGACAAAGAAAAACCGGTCCACGTACAGATGGAATATTAGCCAAGGAAAACAATGACACAATGCCATTTGCATCACCGTAGATGAGTCTAGAAGTAATCACGCAACTTGTAGTAAGTCAGAAAGCGAAAGACACGTATCCTGTGATATCACTTATAGGTGTTACCTAAAAATTGATACCAGTGAAGATATTTCCACAGAGAAAGGCAATCACAGATTCATTAAACAAACTCATGGTTCACCAATGGAAAGGTGTGAGGATTGGATACATTAGGATGTCAGAGTTAACAGAGATATACAAACACAGGTGAAGTATATAATCACCAAAGACCTACGGAATACCAAGAGAAGACTACTCAACATTGTGTCATAACCTAAAATGGGAAAAGGATCCAAAGAAGAAAAGAGATAGGTATATGTGGAAAACAACCACATCTTGCACACCTAAAACAAGCAAAACATTGTAATCACACTTGCTGTGATAAACAATGAAAATTAAATTGAAAAAAAGAACAATATTTAGTGAGATATAAACTTAAGGGGCTTTTTCCTGGCCCATCCATTCTAATTTGCAGCCTAGAACAGGACTTCCATTGAGGCTCTGTTTCCCTAGTAACCAGATTTGGTTAATGAGAACTGCTGCCGCCTTGTGGCCGTTTCACACAACAGCAGCTCTAACTGCAGCTGTAATGGTTACTTGATAGTCAAAATACTTGCAGGCCTGTAAATGACACCTGTCCTCAAAACAATCCTTCGGTCGTAAATCGAGCAAAAATCTCAAAAGACATCCATATTTCAAAACGACAATTTCAAGAGGCATATTTTATGCACATTTTATATTCTGTCTCTTTTTTTTTGTGATAGAAAAAGGCATGGAAAAACGCTCAACGTCAGGAATTAATAAAGCCATGCAAATCCAGTCTAGAAACACATTCCCCTCACAGCCGTCAGAAGGATCATCAGCAAAAAAGTCTACATAGTATAAATGCTGAAGGGGTTTTAGAGAACTGTGTACCCTCTAGCTGCTGATGGGATGTAACCTGGTAACAGCCAGCACAGAGAACAAAATGGAGGTGTGTTTAAAGGTAAAACTTGAGCTACTATGTGATCTGGTAGGCCCACTGATGGGCCTATCCGCTGAGTAGACCTGAATCGAAAAGACACAGGCTGGCAATCCTTCACTGCAGCAACATGTACCATAGCCAAGAGCTGGAAGAAACCAAAACGTCCATCAACAGAAAAATGCACCAAGAAGAAGTGGTCCATGTACACAATGGAATATTAGCCATGGAAAAGCATGGAACAGTGCCGTTGGCACCAGCATAGAAGGATCTAGAGATAATCACCCTACCTGAAGTAAGAAAGAAAACGAAAGACAGATATCCTATTACATCACTTATAGGTGTTACCTAAAAATTGATAGCCATGAAATAATTTCCAAGAGAAGGACACTCATAGATTCAGAAAACCAAATTATGTTTAACCAAATGGAAAGGTGTAAGGAAGGTATGAATTAGGATATGGGGGTTAACAGACATGTAGTAATACATATGAAATATATAATCACAAAATACCTATGGAATGCTAAAAGAGGTGTACTCAACACTCTGTAATAACCTACACGGGAAAGGATCCAAAGATGAATAGATCAATACATTGATATAATGAACCAGATTCCGTACACCTAGAAAAAACACAGTATTTTTATCCAATTTGCTGTGATAATAAATAAAAACTAAATGTAAAAAACAAACAAGAAGTAAGGAGATATAAGCTCTTGGGAGTTTGCCGTGGCACATTCTGCTCTAATTTGCAGCTTACAAACACGATTTCCAGGAACCCTCTGTTGCCCAAAAGCCCAGAGTTGGAAATGTAGCAATGCTGCCGCCTTGTGGCCGTTTCCCACAAGAGCGGCTTTAAAACCACAGCTAACGGTCACTTAACATTCACAAGGACTCAGGACAGTAAAGGACAACTGCCCTCAAAAATTCACAACTGGCAAAATTTTCAAGGAGATAGTATGAAGAGGTAAATTTTACTCATTATTTTTCTAAAAACAAGGAAAATGGATAAAAGCTCAACAACATAAATTTTTAAACTCATGCAAATCTAGCCTACAAAAAGATTTCAACTCACACACGTCAACTAC
Organism: Lagenorhynchus albirostris; assembly: GCF_949774975.1. Classification (NCBI taxonomy): domain Eukaryota; kingdom Metazoa; phylum Chordata; class Mammalia; order Artiodactyla; family Delphinidae; genus Lagenorhynchus; species Lagenorhynchus albirostris. The sequence goes on along the minus strand of NW_026783320.1, from coordinate 685,450 downwards.
CATCAGCCAAAAGTCTACAAACAATAAATGCGGAAGGGGTTTTAGAGAACTGTGTACCCTCTAGCTGCTGGTGAGATGTAAAGTGATAAGAGCCAATAGTGAGAACAGAAAGGAGCTGTGTTTAAAAGTAAAAATTGAGCCAGCATTCCATTCAGCAGGCCCACCGCTGAGCCTCTCACCTGAAAATACCAGAGTCGAGAAGGCACAGGCTGCAACAGCTTCACTGCAGGAGTTTTCACAATAGCCAAGACACGGAAGCAACCAAAATGTCCATCAATGGATGAATGGATAAAGAAGAAGTGGTCCATGTACATAATGGAATATTAGCCATGCAAAACAGTGAAACACTGCTCGTTGAGGCACCATTTATGAGCCTAGATATAATCTCAGAACATGACGTAAGTCAGAAAGAAAAAGACATATAGTATGATATCACTTATAGGTGTTATCTAACAACTGACAAATATGATAGCATTTTCACAGAGAAAGAAACTCACAGACTTAGAGAACAAACTATTCTTATGTAAATGGAAAGGTGGGTGGTATGGAAAATTAAGATTAGGGTTACCATATGTGTACAAATACCTACTAAATACATTTATCAAAGAGACCGACCATATAGCAAGGGAGGTCAATGGAGCACTCTGCAATAATTTACATGGGAAGAGTATCTGCACATGAATATATTACGTATGTGTGTGTGTGTGTGTGTGTGTGTGTGTGTGTATATATGTGTGTGTGTAATGTACAAATGAACCAGATTGTATACACGTAGGACAAACAATATTCTAAACATTACCTCGATTTAAAAAGACTAAAAAATCGAAAAAGAAATAATGGAATATTAACTTATGGGTTTTTTTCCTAGCACATTCCATTCTAATTTGCAACCTGGGAACGCGACTTCCAGAAATGTTGTGCTGCCCTAGAAACCAGTTTTGGGAACGGAGAAATGCTGCCGCCTTGTGGCCGTTTCCCCCAACAGCACCTTTAAAGCCACTAGTAGTGGTCACTAAATATTCACACTCATTACAAGCCTGTAAATGTCACCTGTTGTCAAAAAAATCCTGGGGTCAAAAATCAACGAAAAATTCAAAACAGGGCAGCCTTCCCAGAAGACCACTTCAAGTGGTTTATTGTACTCACAGTTTTTTTCTGTTTTTGTGTAACAGAAAGAAAACAAAGCATGGAAAAAGGCTGAACATTAGGAATTATTAAAGACATGCAAATCCAAATTACAAAAACCTATCAGCTCACACCAGTCATAATGGCCATCAGCAAAAACTCTGCAAACAATAAATGCTGAAGGGGTTGTGGAGAAATGCGCACCCTCGTTTCTAAGTGGGACATGGTAAGAACCAGTAATGAAAACACAAAGGAGGTGCCTTGGTAAGGTAAATATTGAGCTACCATTCAATCAAGCATACCCACTGCTGGGCCTATCACCTGAGAGGATGAGAATCCAAAAGACACAGGGTGGCAATCCTGCACTCCAGCAATATTTACCACAGCCAACACTTGGAAGCAACAAAAATGTCTGTCAACAGAGGAAGGCACAAAGAAGAAGTGGTCCATGTACACAATGGAATATTACTCCAATAAAAAAATATATATACTTTCAATTTAGAAACCAAACGTAAGTAAGGAGACATCAGCTTTTGGGGGTTTGTCCGGGCACATTCCTCTCTAATATATAACCGAGGAACACCACTGGCAGGAAGGACCCCTTCCGTAATTCCCAGAATGGGGAAAGGAGAAATGCTGCCGCCCAATGGCCAATACCTGCAACAGCAGCTTTAAAACCTGTGCTCATGGTCACTTCATATGCACAAGTACTGGAGGGCTGTAAATGAAACCTGCCCTCAGAATGTCTTCAGGGAGGTAATGGCCAAACTATTTCAAAATGTGACACATACTTCAAGAAAACCATTTGAAGAGGTAAGCGCTACTCACAGCTTGAAAAAGAAGAGGACATGCCTGAAAGTTCAATTTCAAGGGATTATGAGATGCATGCAAATCCAACCTCAAAGAGGTGTCAGCTCACACCTGTCAGAATAAACATCAGCAGAAAAACTACAAACAATAAATGCTGAAAGGGTTGTGGACAAGGGCATACCCTCAAATTTAAGTGGAACATAACCTGGTAAGAGCCACTAATGAGAACAGAATGGAGACGCCTTTACAAGGTAAACATTTTGCTACCATATGATCCAACAGGCCCTCTCCTGGGCCTATAACCGAAGAAGACATAGTTGAAAGACACAGGCAGGCAAATGTGCATTTCAGCAGTGTTACAATAACCAAGACATGGAAGCAACCCAAAAGTCCATCAACAGGTGAGTGGACAAAGAAAAACCGGTCCACGTACAGATGGAATATTAGCCAAGGAAAACAATGACACAATGCCATTTGCATCACCGTAGATGAGTCTAGAAGTAATCACGCAACTTGTAGTAAGTCAGAAAGCGAAAGACACGTATCCTGTGATATCACTTATAGGTGTTACCTAAAAATTGATACCAGTGAAGATATTTCCACAGAGAAAGGCAATCACAGATTCATTAAACAAACTCATGGTTCACCAATGGAAAGGTGTGAGGATTGGATACATTAGGATGTCAGAGTTAACAGAGATATACAAACACAGGTGAAGTATATAATCACCAAAGACCTACGGAATACCAAGAGAAGACTACTCAACATTGTGTCATAACCTAAAATGGGAAAAGGATCCAAAGAAGAAAAGAGATAGGTATATGTGGAAAACAACCACATCTTGCACACCTAAAACAAGCAAAACATTGTAATCACACTTGCTGTGATAAACAATGAAAATTAAATTGAAAAAAAGAACAATATTTAGTGAGATATAAACTTAAGGGGCTTTTTCCTGGCCCATCCATTCTAATTTGCAGCCTAGAACAGGACTTCCATTGAGGCTCTGTTTCCCTAGTAACCAGATTTGGTTAATGAGAACTGCTGCCGCCTTGTGGCCGTTTCACACAACAGCAGCTCTAACTGCAGCTGTAATGGTTACTTGATAGTCAAAATACTTGCAGGCCTGTAAATGACACCTGTCCTCAAAACAATCCTTCGGTCGTAAATCGAGCAAAAATCTCAAAAGACATCCATATTTCAAAACGACAATTTCAAGAGGCATATTTTATGCACATTTTATATTCTGTCTCTTTTTTTTTGTGATAGAAAAAGGCATGGAAAAACGCTCAACGTCAGGAATTAATAAAGCCATGCAAATCCAGTCTAGAAACACATTCCCCTCACAGCCGTCAGAAGGATCATCAGCAAAAAAGTCTACATAGTATAAATGCTGAAGGGGTTTTAGAGAACTGTGTACCCTCTAGCTGCTGATGGGATGTAACCTGGTAACAGCCAGCACAGAGAACAAAATGGAGGTGTGTTTAAAGGTAAAACTTGAGCTACTATGTGATCTGGTAGGCCCACTGATGGGCCTATCCGCTGAGTAGACCTGAATCGAAAAGACACAGGCTGGCAATCCTTCACTGCAGCAACATGTACCATAGCCAAGAGCTGGAAGAAACCAAAACGTCCATCAACAGAAAAATGCACCAAGAAGAAGTGGTCCATGTACACAATGGAATATTAGCCATGGAAAAGCATGGAACAGTGCCGTTGGCACCAGCATAGAAGGATCTAGAGATAATCACCCTACCTGAAGTAAGAAAGAAAACGAAAGACAGATATCCTATTACATCACTTATAGGTGTTACCTAAAAATTGATAGCCATGAAATAATTTCCAAGAGAAGGACACTCATAGATTCAGAAAACCAAATTATGTTTAACCAAATGGAAAGGTGTAAGGAAGGTATGAATTAGGATATGGGGGTTAACAGACATGTAGTAATACATATGAAATATATAATCACAAAATACCTATGGAATGCTAAAAGAGGTGTACTCAACACTCTGTAATAACCTACACGGGAAAGGATCCAAAGATGAATAGATCAATACATTGATATAATGAACCAGATTCCGTACACCTAGAAAAAACACAGTATTTTTATCCAATTTGCTGTGATAATAAATAAAAACTAAATGTAAAAAACAAACAAGAAGTAAGGAGATATAAGCTCTTGGGAGTTTGCCGTGGCACATTCTGCTCTAATTTGCAGCTTACAAACACGATTTCCAGGAACCCTCTGTTGCCCAAAAGCCCAGAGTTGGAAATGTAGCAATGCTGCCGCCTTGTGGCCGTTTCCCACAAGAGCGGCTTTAAAACCACAGCTAACGGTCACTTAACATTCACAAGGACTCAGGACAGTAAAGGACAACTGCCCTCAAAAATTCACAACTGGCAAAATTTTCAAGGAGATAGTATGAAGAGGTAAATTTTACTCATTATTTTTCTAAAAACAAGGAAAATGGATAAAAGCTCAACAACATAAATTTTTAAACTCATGCAAATCTAGCCTACAAAAAGATTTCAACTCACACACGTCAACTACCATCAGCCAAAAGTCTACAAACAATAAATGCGGAAGGGGTTTTAGAGAACTGTGTACCCTCTAGCTGCTGGTGAGATGTAAAGTGATAAGAGCCAATAGTGAGAACAGAAAGGAGCTGTGTTTAAAAGTAAAAATTGAGCCAGCATTCCATTCAGCAGGCCCACCGCTGAGCCTCTCACCTGAAAATACCAGAGTCGAGAAGGCACAGGCTGCAACAGCTTCACTGCAGGAGTTTTCACAATAGCCAAGACACGGAAGCAACCAAAATGTCCATCAATGGATGAATGGATAAAGAAGAAGTGGTCCATGTACATAATGGAATATTAGCCATGCAAAACAGTGAAACACTGCTCGTTGAGGCACCATTTATGAGCCTAGATATAATCTCAGAACATGACGTAAGTCAGAAAGAAAAAGACATATAGTATGATATCACTTATAGGTGTTATCTAACAACTGACAAATATGATAGCATTTTCACAGAGAAAGAAACTCACAGACTTAGAGAACAAACTATTCTTATGTAAATGGAAAGGTGGGTGGTATGGAAAATTAAGATTAGGGTTACCATATGTGTACAAATACCTACTAAATACATTTATCAAAGAGACCGACCATATAGCAAGGGAGGTCAATGGAGCACTCTGCAATAATTTACATGGGAAGAGTATCTGCACATGAATATATTACGTATGTGTGTGTGTGTGTGTGTGTGTGTGTGTGTGTATATATGTGTGTGTGTAATGTACAAATGAACCAGATTGTATACACGTAGGACAAACAATATTCTAAACATTACCTCGATTTAAAAAGACTAAAAAATCGAAAAAGAAATAATGGAATATTAACTTATGGGTTTTTTTCCTAGCACATTCCATTCTAATTTGCAACCTGGGAACGCGACTTCCAGAAATGTTGTGCTGCCCTAGAAACCAGTTTTGGGAACGGAGAAATGCTGCCGCCTTGTGGCCGTTTCCCCCAACAGCACCTTTAAAGCCACTAGTAGTGGTCACTAAATATTCACACTCATTACAAGCCTGTAAATGTCACCTGTTGTCAAAAAAATCCTGGGGTCAAAAATCGACGAAAAATTCAAAACAGGGCAGCCTTCCCAGAAGACCACTTCAAGTGGTTTATTGTACTCACAGTTTTTTTCTGTTTTTGTGTAACAGAAAGAAAACAAAGCATGGAAAAAGGCTGAACATTAGGAATTATTAAAGACATGCAAATCCAAATTACAAAAACCTATCAGCTCACACCAGTCATAATGGCCATCAGCAAAAACTCTGCAAACAATAAATGCTGAAGGGGTTGTGGAGAAATGCGCACCCTCGTTTCTAAGTGGGACATGGTAAGAACCAGTAATGAAAACACAAAGGAGGTGCCTTGGTAAGGTAAATATTGAGCTACCATTCAATCAAGCATACCCACTGCTGGGCCTATCACCTGAGAGGATGAGAATCCAAAAGACACAGGGTGGCAATCCTGCACTCCAGCAATATTTACCACAGCCAACACTTGGAAGCAACAAAAATGTCTGTCAACAGAGGAAGGCACAAAGAAGAAGTGGTCCATGTACACAATGGAATATTACTCCAATAAAAAAATATATATACTTTCAATTTAGAAACCAAACGTAAGTAAGGAGACATCAGCTTTTGGGGGTTTGTCCGGGCACATTCCTCTCTAATATATAACCGAGGAACACCACTGGCAGGAAGGACCCCTTCCGTAATTCCCAGAATGGGGAAAGGAGAAATGCTGCCGCCCAATGGCCGATACCTGCAACAGCAGCTTTAAAACCTGTGCTCATGGTCACTTCATATGCACAAGTACTGGAGGGCTGTAAATGAAACCTGCCCTCAGAATGTCTTCAGGGAGGTAATGGCCAAACTATTTCAAAATGTGACACATACTTCAAGAAAACCATTTGAAGAGGTAAGCGCTACTCACAGCTTGAAAAAGAAGAGGACATGCCTGAAAGTTCAATTTCAAGGGATTATGAGATGCATGCAAATCCAACCTCAAAGAGGTGTCAGCTCACACCTGTCAGAATAAACATCAGCAGAAAAACTACAAACAATAAATGCTGAAAGGGTTGTGGACAAGGGCATACCCTCAAATTTAAGTGGAACATAACCTGGTAAGAGCCACTAATGAGAACAGAATGGAGACGCCTTTACAAGGTAAACATTTTGCTACCATATGATCCAACAGGCCCTCTCCTGGGCCTATAACCGAAGAAGACATAGTTGAAAGACACAGGCAGGCAAATGTGCATTTCAGCAGTGTTACAATAACCAAGACATGGAAGCAACCCAAAAGTCCATCAACAGGTGAGTGGACAAAGAAAAACCGGTCCACGTACAGATGGAATATTAGCCAAGGAAAACAATGACACAATGCCATTTGCATCACCGTAGATGAGTCTAGAAGTAATCACGCAACTTGTAGTAAGTCAGAAAGCGAAAGACACGTATCCTGTGATATCACTTATAGGTGTTACCTAAAAATCGATACCAGTGAAGATATTTCCACAGAGAAAGGCAATCACAGATTCATTAAACAAACTCATGGTTCACCAATGGAAAGGTGTGAGGATTGGATACATTAGGATGTCAGAGTTAACAGAGATATACAGACACAGGTGAAGTATATAATCACCAAAGACCTACGGAATACCAAGAGAAGACTACTCAACATTGTGTCATAACCTAAAATGGGAAAAGGATCCAAAGAAGAAAAGAGATAGGTATATGTGGAAAACAACCACATCTTGCACACCTAAAACAAGCAAAACATTGTAATCACACTTGCTGTGATAAACAATGAAAATTAAATTTAAAAAAAGAACAATATTTAGTGAGATATAAACTTAAGGGGCTTTTTCCTGGCCCATCCATTCTAATTTGCAGCCTAGAACAGGACTTCCATTGAGGCTCTGTTTCCCTAGTAACCAGATTTGGTTAATGAGAACTGCTGCCGCCTTGTGGCCGTTTCACACAACAGCAGCTCTAACTGCAGCTGTAATGGTTACTTGATAGTCAAAATACTTGCAGGCCTGTAAATGACACCTGTCCTCAAAACAATCCTTCGGTCGTAAATCGAGCAAAAATCTCAAAAGACATCCATATTTCAAAACGACAATTTCAAGAGGCATATTTTATGCACATTTTATATTCTGTCTCTTTTTTTTGTGATAGAAAAAGGCATGGAAAAACGCTCAACGTCAGGAATTAATAAAGCCATGCAAATCCAGTCTAGAAACACATTCCCCTCACAGCCGTCAGAAGGATCATCAGCAAAAAAGTCTACATAGTATAAATGCTGAAGGGGTTTTAGAGAACTGTGTACCCTCTAGCTGCTGATGGGATGTAACCTGGTAACAGCCAGCACAGAGAACAAAATGGAGGTGTGTTTAAAGGTAAAACTTGAGCTACTATGTGATCTGGTAGGCCCACTGATGGGCCTATCCGCTGAGTAGACCTGAATCGAAAAGACACAGGCTGGCAATCCTTCACTGCAGCAACATGTACCATAGCCAAGAGCTGGAAGAAACCAAAACGTCCATCAACAGAAAAATGCACCAAGAAGAAGTGGTCCATGTACACAATGGAATATTAGCCATGGAAAAGCATGGAACAGTGCCGTTGGCACCAGCATAGAAGGATCTAGAGATAATCACCCTACCTGAAGTAAGAAAGAAAACGAAAGACAGATATCCTATTACATCACTTATAGGTGTTACCTAAAAATTGATAGCCATGAAATAATTTCCAAGAGAAGGACACTCATAGATTCAGAAAACCAAATTATGTTTAACCAAATGGAAAGGTGTAAGGAAGGTATGAATTAGGATATGGGGGTTAACAGACATGTAGTAATACATATGAAATATATAATCACAAAATACCTATGGAATGCTAAAAGAGGTGTACTCAACACTCTGTAATAACCTACACGGGAAAGGATCCAAAGATGAATAGATCAATACATTGATATAATGAACCAGATTCCGTACACCTAGAAAAAACACAGTATTTTTATCCAATTTGCTGTGATAATAAATAAAAACTAAATGTAAAAAACAAACAAGAAGTAAGGAGATATAAGCTCTTGGGAGTTTGCCGTGGCACATTCTGCTCTAATTTGCAGCTTACAAACACGATTTCCAGGAACCCTCTGTTGCCCAAAAGCCCAGAGTTGGAAATGTAGCAATGCTGCCGCCTTGTGGCCGTTTCCCACAAGAGCGGCTTTAAAACCACAGCTAACGGTCACTTAACATTCACAAGGACTCAGGACAGTAAAGGACAACTGCCCTCAAAAATTCACAACTGGCAAAATTTTCAAGGAGATAGTATGAAGAGGTAAATTTTACTCATTATTTTTCTAAAAACAAGGAAAATGGATAAAAGCTCAACAACATAAATTTTTAAACTCATGCAAATCTAGCCTACAAAAAGATTTCAACTCACACACGTCAACTACCATCAGCCAAAAGTCTACAAACAATAAATGCGGAAGGGGTTTTAGAGAACTGTGTACCCTCTAGCTGCTGGTGAGATGTAAAGTGATAAGAGCCAATAGTGAGAACAGAAAGGAGCTGTGTTTAAAAGTAAAAATTGAGCCAGCATTCCATTCAGCAGGCCCACCGCTGAGCCTCTCACCTGAAAATACCAGAGTCGAGAAGGCACAGGCTGCAACAGCTTCACTGCAGGAGTTTTCACAATAGCCAAGACACGGAAGCAACCAAAATGTCCATCAATGGATGAATGGATAAAGAAGAAGTGGTCCATGTACATAATGGAATATTAGCCATGCAAAACAGTGAAACACTGCTCGTTGAGGCACCATTTATGAGCCTAGATATAATCTCAGAACATGACGTAAGTCAGAAAGAAAAAGACATATAGTATGATATCACTTATAGGTGTTATCTAACAACTGACAAATATGATAGCATTTTCACAGAGAAAGAAACTCACAGACTTAGAGAACAAACTATTCTTATGTAAATGGAAAGGTGGGTGGTATGGAAAATTAAGATTAGGGTTACCATATGTGTACAAATACCTACTAAATACATTTATCAAAGAGACCGACCATATAGCAAGGGAGGTCAATGGAGCACTCTGCAATAATTTACATGGGAAGAGTATCTGCACATGAATATATTACGTATGTGTGTGTGTGTGTGTGTGTGTGTGTGTGTGTATATATGTGTGTGTGTAATGTACAAATGAACCAGATTGTATACACGTAGGACAAACAATATTCTAAACATTACCTCGATTTAAAAAGACTAAAAAATCGAAAAAGAAATAATGGAATATTAACTTATGGGTTTTTTTCCTAGCACATTCCATTCTAATTTGCAACCTGGGAACGCGACTTCCAGAAATGTTGTGCTGCCCTAGAAACCAGTTTTGGGAACGGAGAAATGCTGCCGCCTTGTGGCCGTTTCCCCCAACAGCACCTTTAAAGCCACTAGTAGTGGTCACTAAATATTCACACTCATTACAAGCCTGTAAATGTCACCTGTTGTCAAAAAAATCCTGGGGTCAAAAATCGACGAAAAATTCAAAACAGGGCAGCCTTCCCAGAAGACCACTTCAAGTGGTTTATTGTACTCACAGTTTTTTTCTGTTTTTGTGTAACAGAAAGAAAACAAAGCATGGAAAAAGGCTGAACATTAGGAATTATTAAAGACATGCAAATCCAAATTACAAAAACCTATCAGCTCACACCAGTCATAATGGCCATCAGCAAAAACTCTGCAAACAATAAATGCTGAAGGGGTTGTGGAGAAATGCGCACCCTCGTTTCTAAGTGGGACATGGTAAGAACCAGTAATGAAAACACAAAGGAGGTGCCTTGGTAAGGTAAATATTGAGCTACCATTCAATCAAGCATACCCACTGCTGGGCCTATCACCTGAGAGGATGAGAATCCAAAAGACACAGGGTGGCAATCCTGCACTCCAGCAATATTTACCACAGCCAACACTTGGAAGCAACAAAAATGTCTGTCAACAGAGGAAGGCACAAAGAAGAAGTGGTCCATGTACACAATGGAATATTACTCCAATAAAAAAATATATATACTTTCAATTTAGAAACCAAACGTAAGTAAGGAGACATCAGCTTTTGGGGGTTTGTCCGGGCACATTCCTCTCTAATATATAACCGAGGAACACCACTGGCAGGAAGGACCCCTTCCGTAATTCCCAGAATGGGGAAAGGAGAAATGCTGCCGCCCAATGGCCGATACCTGCAACAGCAGCTTTAAAACCTGTGCTCATGGTCACTTCATATGCACAAGTACTGGAGGGCTGTAAATGAAACCTGCCCTCAGAATGTCTTCAGGGAGGTAATGGCCAAACTATTTCAAAATGTGACACATACTTCAAGAAAACCATTTGAAGAGGTAAGCGCTACTCACAGCTTGAAAAAGAAGAGGACATGCCTGAAAGTTCAATTTCAAGGGATTATGAGATGCATGCAAATCCAACCTCAAAGAGGTGTCAGCTCACACCTGTCAGAATAAACATCAGCAGAAAAACTACAAACAATAAATGCTGAAAGGGTTGTGGACAAGGGCATACCCTCAAATTTAAGTGGAACATAACCTGGTAAGAGCCACTAATGAGAACAGAATGGAGACGCCTTTACAAGGTAAACATTTTGCTACCATATGATCCAACAGGCCCTCTCCTGGGCCTATAACCGAAGAAGACATAGTTGAAAGACACAGGCAGGCAAATGTGCATTTCAGCAGTGTTACAATAACCAAGACATGGAAGCAACCCAAAAGTCCATCAACAGGTGAGTGGACAAAGAAAAACCGGTCCACGTACAGATGGAATATTAGCCAAGGAAAACAATGACACAATGCCATTTGCATCACCGTAGATGAGTCTAGAAGTAATCACGCAACTTGTAGTAAGTCAGAAAGCGAAAGACACGTATCCTGTGATATCACTTATAGGTGTTACCTAAAAATTGATACCAGTGAAGATATTTCCACAGAGAAAGGCAATCACAGATTCATTAAACAAACTCATGGTTCACCAATGGAAAGGTGTGAGGATTGGATACATTAGGATGTCAGAGTTAACAGAGATATACAAACACAGGTGAAGTATATAATCACCAAAGACCTACGGAATACCAAGAGAAGACTACTCAACATTGTGTCATAACCTAAAATGGGAAAAGGATCCAAAGAAGAAAAGAGATAGGTATATGTGGAAAACAACCACATCTTGCACACCTAAAACAAGCAAAACATTGTAATCACACTTGCTGTGATAAACAATGAAAATTAAATTGAAAAAAAGAACAATATTTAGTGAGATATAAACTTAAGGGGCTTTTTCCTGGCCCATCCATTCTAATTTGCAGCCTAGAACAGGACTTCCATTGAGGCTCTGTTTCCCTAGTAACCAGATTTGGTTAATGAGAACTGCTGCCGCCTTGTGGCCGTTTCACACAACAGCAGCTCTAACTGCAGCTGTAATGGTTACTTGATAGTCAAAATACTTGCAGGCCTGTAAATGACACCTGTCCTCAAAACAATCCTTCGGTCGTAAATCGAGCAAAAATCTCAAAAGACATCCATATTTCAAAACGACAATTTCAAGAGGCATATTTTATGCACATTTTATATTCTGTCTCTTTTTTTTTGTGATAGAAAAAGGCATGGAAAAACGCTCAACGTCAGGAATTAATAAAGCCATGCAAATCCAGTCTAGAAACACATTCCCCTCACAGCCGTCAGAAGGATCATCAGCAAAAAAGTCTACATAGTATAAATGCTGAAGGGGTTTTAGAGAACTGTGTACCCTCTAGCTGCTGATGGGATGTAACCTGGTAACAGCCAGCACAGAGAACAAAATGGAGGTGTGTTTAAAGGTAAAACTTGAGCTACTATGTGATCTGGTAGGCCCACTGATGGGCCTATCCGCTGAGTAGACCTGAATCGAAAAGACACAGGCTGGCAATCCTTCACTGCAGCAACATGTACCATAGCCAAGAGCTGGAAGAAACCAAAACGTCCATCAACAGAAAAATGCACCAAGAAGAAGTGGTCCATGTACACAATGGAATATTAGCCATGGAAAAGCATGGAACAGTGCCGTTGGCACCAGCATAGAAGGATCTAGAGATAATCACCCTACCTGAAGTAAGAAAGAAAACGAAAGACAGATATCCTATTACATCACTTATAGGTGTTACCTAAAAATTGATAGCCATGAAATAATTTCCAAGAGAAGGACACTCATAGATTCAGAAAACCAAATTATGTTTAACCAAATGGAAAGGTGTAAGGAAGGTATGAATTAGGATATGGGGGTTAACAGACATGTAGTAATACATATGAAATATATAATCACAAAATACCTATGGAATGCTAAAAGAGGTGTACTCAACACTCTGTAATAACCTACACGGGAAAGGATCCAAAGATGAATAGATCAATACATTGATATAATGAACCAGATTCCGTACACCTAGAAAAAACACAGTATTTTTATCCAATTTGCTGTGATAATAAATAAAAACTAAATGTAAAAAACAAACAAGAAGTAAGGAGATATAAGCTCTTGGGAGTTTGCCGTGGCACATTCTGCTCTAATTTGCAGCTTACAAACACGATTTCCAGGAACCCTCTGTTGCCCAAAAGCCCAGAGTTGGAAATGTAGCAATGCTGCCGCCTTGTGGCCGTTTCCCACAAGAGCGGCTTTAAAACCACAGCTAACGGTCACTTAACATTCACAAGGACTCAGGACAGTAAAGGACAACTGCCCTCAAAAATTCACAACTGGCAAAATTTTCAAGGAGATAGTATGAAGAGGTAAATTTTACTCATTATTTTTCTAAAAACAAGGAAAATGGATAAAAGCTCAACAACATAAATTTTTAAACTCATGCAAATCTAGCCTACAAAAAGATTTCAACTCACACACGTCAACTACCATCAGCCAAAAGTCTACAAACAATAAATGCGGAAGGGGTTTTAGAGAACTGTGTACCCTCTAGCTGCTGGTGAGATGTAAAGTGATAAGAGCCAATAGTGAGAACAGAAAGGAGCTGTGTTTAAAAGTAAAAATTGAGCCAGCATTCCATTCAGCAGGCCCACCGCTGAGCCTCTCACCTGAAAATACCAGAGTCGAGAAGGCACAGGCTGCAACAGCTTCACTGCAGGAGTTTTCACAATAGCCAAGACACGGAAGCAACCAAAATGTCCATCAATGGATGAATGGATAAAGAAGAAGTGGTCCATGTACATAATGGAATATTAGCCATGCAAAACAGTGAAACACTGCTCGTTGAGGCACCATTTATGAGCCTAGATATAATCTCAGAACATGACGTAAGTCAGAAAGAAAAAGACATATAGTATGATATCACTTATAGGTGTTATCTAACAACTGACAAATATGATAGCATTTTCACAGAGAAAGAAACTCACAGACTTAGAGAACAAACTATTCTTATGTAAATGGAAAGGTGGGTGGTATGGAAAATTAAGATTAGGGTTACCATATGTGTACAAATACCTACTAAATACATTTATCAAAGAGACCGACCATATAGCAAGGGAGGTCAATGGAGCACTCTGCAATAATTTACATGGGAAGAGTATCTGCACATGAATATATTACGTATGTGTGTGTGTGTGTGTGTGTGTGTGTGTGTATATATGTGTGTGTGTAATGTACAAATGAACCAGATTGTATACACGTAGGACAAACAATATTCTAAACATTACCTCGATTTAAAAAGACTAAAAAATCGAAAAAGAAATAATGGAATATTAACTTATGGGTTTTTTTCCTAGCACATTCCATTCTAATTTGCAACCTGGGAACGCGACTTCCAGAAATGTTGTGCTGCCCTAGAAACCAGTTTTGGGAACGGAGAAATGCTGCCGCCTTGTGGCCGTTTCCCCCAACAGCACCTTTAAAGCCACTAGTAGTGGTCACTAAATATTCACACTCATTACAAGCCTGTAAATGTCACCTGTTGTCAAAAAAATCCTGGGGTCAAAAATCGACGAAAAATTCAAAACAGGGCAGCCTTCCCAGAAGACCACTTCAAGTGGTTTATTGTACTCACAGTTTTTTTCTGTTTTTGTGTAACAGAAAGAAAACAAAGCATGGAAAAAGGCTGAACATTAGGAATTATTAAAGACATGCAAATCCAAATTACAAAAACCTATCAGCTCACACCAGTCATAATGGCCATCAGCAAAAACTCTGCAAACAATAAATGCTGAAGGGGTTGTGGAGAAATGCGCACCCTCGTTTCTAAGTGGGACATGGTAAGAACCAGTAATGAAAACACAAAGGAGGTGCCTTGGTAAGGTAAATATTGAGCTACCATTCAATCAAGCATACCCACTGCTGGGCCTATCACCTGAGAGGATGAGAATCCAAAAGACACAGGGTGGCAATCCTGCACTCCAGCAATATTTACCACAGCCAACACTTGGAAGCAACAAAAATGTCTGTCAACAGAGGAAGGCACAAAGAAGAAGTGGTCCATGTACACAATGGAATATTACTCCAATAAAAAAATATATATACTTTCAATTTAGAAACCAAACGTAAGTAAGGAGACATCAGCTTTTGGGGGTTTGTCCGGGCACATTCCTCTCTAATATATAACCGAGGAACACCACTGGCAGGAAGGACCCCTTCCGTAATTCCCAGAATGGGGAAAGGAGAAATGCTGCCGCCCAATGGCCGATACCTGCAACAGCAGCTTTAAAACCTGTGCTCATGGTCACTTCATATGCACAAGTACTGGAGGGCTGTAAATGAAACCTGCCCTCAGAATGTCTTCAGGGAGGTAATGGCCAAACTATTTCAAAATGTGACACATACTTCAAGAAAACCATTTGAAGAGGTAAGCGCTACTCACAGCTTGAAAAAGAAGAGGACATGCCTGAAAGTTCAATTTCAAGGGATTATGAGATGCATGCAAATCCAACCTCAAAGAGGTGTCAGCTCACACCTGTCAGAATAAACATCAGCAGAAAAACTACAAACAATAAATGCTGAAAGGGTTGTGGACAAGGGCATACCCTCAAATTTAAGTGGAACATAACCTGGTAAGAGCCACTAATGAGAACAGAATGGAGACGCCTTTACAAGGTAAACATTTTGCTACCATATGATCCAACAGGCCCTCTCCTGGGCCTATAACCGAAGAAGACATAGTTGAAAGACACAGGCAGGCAAATGTGCATTTCAGCAGTGTTACAATAACCAAGACATGGAAGCAACCCAAAAGTCCATCAACAGGTGAGTGGACAAAGAAAAACCGGTCCACGTACAGATGGAATATTAGCCAAGGAAAACAATGACACAATGCCATTTGCATCACCGTAGATGAGTCTAGAAGTAATCACGCAACTTGTAGTAAGTCAGAAAGCGAAAGACACGTATCCTGTGATATCACTTATAGGTGTTACCTAAAAATCGATACCAGTGAAGATATTTCCACAGAGAAAGGCAATCACAGATTCATTAAACAAACTCATGGTTCACCAATGGAAAGGTGTGAGGATTGGATACATTAGGATGTCAGAGTTAACAGAGATATACAGACACAGGTGAAGTATATAATCACCAAAGACCTACGGAATACCAAGAGAAGACTACTCAACATTGTGTCATAACCTAAAATGGGAAAAGGATCCAAAGAAGAAAAGAGATAGGTATATGTGGAAAACAACCACATCTTGCACACCTAAAACAAGCAAAACATTGTAATCACACTTGCTGTGATAAACAATGAAAATTAAATTTAAAAAAAGAACAATATTTAGTGAGATATAAACTTAAGGGGCTTTTTCCTGGCCCATCCATTCTAATTTGCAGCCTAGAACAGGACTTCCATTGAGGCTCTGTTTCCCTAGTAACCAGATTTGGTTAATGAGAACTGCTGCCGCCTTGTGGCCGTTTCACACAACAGCAGCTCTAACTGCAGCTGTAATGGTTACTTGATAGTCAAAATACTTGCAGGCCTGTAAATGACACCTGTCCTCAAAACAATCCTTCGGTCGTAAATCGAGCAAAAATCTCAAAAGACATCCATATTTCAAAACGACAATTTCAAGAGGCATATTTTATGCACATTTTATATTCTGTCTCTTTTTTTTGTGATAGAAAAAGGCATGGAAAAACGCTCAACGTCAGGAATTAATAAAGCCATGCAAATCCAGTCTAGAAACACATTCCCCTCACAGCCGTCAGAAGGATCATCAGCAAAAAAGTCTACATAGTATAAATGCTGAAGGGGTTTTAGAGAACTGTGTACCCTCTAGCTGCTGATGGGATGTAACCTGGTAACAGCCAGCACAGAGAACAAAATGGAGGTGTGTTTAAAGGTAAAACTTGAGCTACTATGTGATCTGGTAGGCCCACTGATGGGCCTATCCGCTGAGTAGACCTGAATCGAAAAGACACAGGCTGGCAATCCTTCACTGCAGCAACATGTACCATAGCCAAGAGCTGGAAGAAACCAAAACGTCCATCAACAGAAAAATGCACCAAGAAGAAGTGGTCCATGTACACAATGGAATATTAGCCATGGAAAAGCATGGAACAGTGCCGTTGGCACCAGCATAGAAGGATCTAGAGATAATCACCCTACCTGAAGTAAGAAAGAAAACGAAAGACAGATATCCTATTACATCACTTATAGGTGTTACCTAAAAATTGATAGCCATGAAATAATTTCCAAGAGAAGGACACTCATAGATTCAGAAAACCAAATTATGTTTAACCAAATGGAAAGGTGTAAGGAAGGTATGAATTAGGATATGGGGGTTAACAGACATGTAGTAATACATATGAAATATATAATCACAAAATACCTATGGAATGCTAAAAGAGGTGTACTCAACACTCTGTAATAACCTACACGGGAAAGGATCCAAAGATGAATAGATCAATACATTGATATAATGAACCAGATTCCGTACACCTAGAAAAAACACAGTATTTTTATCCAATTTGCTGTGATAATAAATAAAAACTAAATGTAAAAAACAAACAAGAAGTAAGGAGATATAAGCTCTTGGGAGTTTGCCGTGGCACATTCTGCTCTAATTTGCAGCTTACAAACACGATTTCCAGGAACCCTCTGTTGCCCAAAAGCCCAGAGTTGGAAATGTAGCAATGCTGCCGCCTTGTGGCCGTTTCCCACAAGAGCGGCTTTAAAACCACAGCTAACGGTCACTTAACATTCACAAGGACTCAGGACAGTAAAGGACAACTGCCCTCAAAAATTCACAACTGGCAAAATTTTCAAGGAGATAGTATGAAGAGGTAAATTTTACTCATTATTTTTCTAAAAACAAGGAAAATGGATAAAAGCTCAACAACATAAATTTTTAAACTCATGCAAATCTAGCCTACAAAAAGATTTCAACTCACACACGTCAACTACCATCAGCCAAAAGTCTACAAACAATAAATGCGGAAGGGGTTTTAGAGAACTGTGTACCCTCTAGCTGCTGGTGAGATGTAAAGTGATAAGAGCCAATAGTGAGAACAGAAAGGAGCTGTGTTTAAAAGTAAAAATTGAGCCAGCATTCCATTCAGCAGGCCCACCGCTGAGCCTCTCACCTGAAAATACCAGAGTCGAGAAGGCACAGGCTGCAACAGCTTCACTGCAGGAGTTTTCACAATAGCCAAGACACGGAAGCAACCAAAATGTCCATCAATGGATGAATGGATAAAGAAGAAGTGGTCCATGTACATAATGGAATATTAGCCATGCAAAACAGTGAAACACTGCTCGTTGAGGCACCATTTATGAGCCTAGATATAATCTCAGAACATGACGTAAGTCAGAAAGAAAAAGACATATAGTATGATATCACTTATAGGTGTTATCTAACAACTGACAAATATGATAGCATTTTCACAGAGAAAGAAACTCACAGACTTAGAGAACAAACTATTCTTATGTAAATGGAAAGGTGGGTGGTATGGAAAATTAAGATTAGGGTTACCATATGTGTACAAATACCTACTAAATACATTTATCAAAGAGACCGACCATATAGCAAGGGAGGTCAATGGAGCACTCTGCAATAATTTACATGGGAAGAGTATCTGCACATGAATATATTACGTATGTGTGTGTGTGTGTGTGTGTGTGTGTGTGTGTATATATGTGTGTGTGTAATGTACAAATGAACCAGATTGTATACACGTAGGACAAACAATATTCTAAACATTACCTCGATTTAAAAAGACTAAAAAATCGAAAAAGAAATAATGGAATATTAACTTATGGGTTTTTTTCCTAGCACATTCCATTCTAATTTGCAACCTGGGAACGCGACTTCCAGAAATGTTGTGCTGCCCTAGAAACCAGTTTTGGGAACGGAGAAATGCTGCCGCCTTGTGGCCGTTTCCCCCAACAGCACCTTTAAAGCCAGTAGTAGTGGTCACTAAATATTCACACTCATTACAAGCCTGTAAATGTCACCTGTTGTCAAAAAAATCCTGGGGTCAAAAATCGACGAAAAATTCAAAACAGGGCAGCCTTCCCAGAAGACCACTTCAAGTGGTTTATTGTACTCACAGTTTTTTTCTGTTTTTGTGTAACAGAAAGAAAACAAAGCATGGAAAAAGGCTGAACATTAGGAATTATTAAAGACATGCAAATCCAAATTACAAAAACCTATCAGCTCACACCAGTCATAATGGCCATCAGCAAAAACTCTGCAAACAATAAATGCTGAAGGGGTTGTGGAGAAATGCGCACCCTCGTTTCTAAGTGGGACATGGTAAGAACCAGTAATGAAAACACAAAGGAGGTGCCTTGGTAAGGTAAATATTGAGCTACCATTCAATCAAGCATACCCACTGCTGGGCCTATCACCTGAGAGGATGAGAATCCAAAAGACACAGGGTGGCAATCCTGCACTCCAGCAATATTTACCACAGCCAACACTTGGAAGCAACAAAAATGTCTGTCAACAGAGGAAGGCACAAAGAAGAAGTGGTCCATGTACACAATGGAATATTACTCCAATAAAAAAATATATATACTTTCAATTTAGAAACCAAACGTAAGTAAGGAGACATCAGCTTTTGGGGGTTTGTCCGGGCACATTCCTCTCTAATATATAACCGAGGAACACCACTGGCAGGAAGGACCCCTTCCGTAATTCCCAGAATGGGGAAAGGAGAAATGCTGCCGCCCAATGGCCGATACCTGCAACAGCAGCTTTAAAACCTGTGCTCATGGTCACTTCATATGCACAAGTACTGGAGGGCTGTAAATGAAACCTGCCCTCAGAATGTCTTCAGGGAGGTAATGGCCAAACTATTTCAAAATGTGACACATACTTCAAGAAAACCATTTGAAGAGGTAAGCGCTACTCACAGCTTGAAAAAGAAGAGGACATGCCTGAAAGTTCAATTTCAAGGGATTATGAGATGCATGCAAATCCAACCTCAAAGAGGTGTCAGCTCACACCTGTCAGAATAAACATCAGCAGAAAAACTACAAACAATAAATGCTGAAAGGGTTGTGGACAAGGGCATACCCTCAAATTTAAGTGGAACATAACCTGGTAAGAGCCACTAATGAGAACAGAATGGAGACGCCTTTACAAGGTAAACATTTTGCTACCATATGATCCAACAGGCCCTCTCCTGGGCCTATAACCGAAGAAGACATAGTTGAAAGACACAGGCAGGCAAATGTGCATTTCAGCAGTGTTACAATAACCAAGACATGGAAGCAACCCAAAAGTCCATCAACAGGTGAGTGGACAAAGAAAAACCGGTCCACGTACAGATGGAATATTAGCCAAGGAAAACAATGACACAATGCCATTTGCATCACCGTAGATGAGTCTAGAAGTAATCACGCAACTTGTAGTAAGTCAGAAAGCGAAAGACACGTATCCTGTGATATCACTTATAGGTGTTACCTAAAAATTGATACCAGTGAAGATATTTCCACAGAGAAAGGCAATCACAGATTCATTAAACAAACTCATGGTTCACCAATGGAAAGGTGTGAGGATTGGATACATTAGGATGTCAGAGTTAACAGAGATATACAAACACAGGTGAAGTATATAATCACCAAAGACCTACGGAATACCAAGAGAAGACTACTCAACATTGTGTCATAACCTAAAATGGGAAAAGGATCCAAAGAAGAAAAGAGATAGGTATATGTGGAAAACAACCACATCTTGCACACCTAAAACAAGCAAAACATTGTAATCACACTTGCTGTGATAAACAATGAAAATTAAATTGAAAAAAAGAACAATATTTAGTGAGATATAAACTTAAGGGGCTTTTTCCTGGCCCATCCATTCTAATTTGCAGCCTAGAACAGGACTTCCATTGAGGCTCTGTTTCCCTAGTAACCAGATTTGGTTAATGAGAACTGCTGCCGCCTTGTGGCCGTTTCACACAACAGCAGCTCTAACTGCAGCTGTAATGGTTACTTGATAGTCAAAATACTTGCAGGCCTGTAAATGACACCTGTCCTCAAAACAATCCTTCGGTCGTAAATCGAGCAAAAATCTCAAAAGACATCCATATTTCAAAACGACAATTTCAAGAGGCATATTTTATGCACATTTTATATTCTGTCTCTTTTTTTTTGTGATAGAAAAAGGCATGGAAAAACGCTCAACGTCAGGAATTAATAAAGCCATGCAAATCCAGTCTAGAAACACATTCCCCTCACAGCCGTCAGAAGGATCATCAGCAAAAAAGTCTACATAGTATAAATGCTGAAGGGGTTTTAGAGAACTGTGTACCCTCTAGCTGCTGATGGGATGTAACCTGGTAACAGCCAGCACAGAGAACAAAATGGAGGTGTGTTTAAAGGTAAAACTTGAGCTACTATGTGATCTGGTAGGCCCACTGATGGGCCTATCCGCTGAGTAGACCTGAATCGAAAAGACACAGGCTGGCAATCCTTCACTGCAGCAACATGTACCATAGCCAAGAGCTGGAAGAAACCAAAACGTCCATCAACAGAAAAATGCACCAAGAAGAAGTGGTCCATGTACACAATGGAATATTAGCCATGGAAAAGCATGGAACAGTGCCGTTGGCACCAGCATAGAAGGATCTAGAGATAATCACCCTACCTGAAGTAAGAAAGAAAACGAAAGACAGATATCCTATTACATCACTTATAGGTGTTACCTAAAAATTGATAGCCATGAAATAATTTCCAAGAGAAGGACACTCATAGATTCAGAAAACCAAATTATGTTTAACCAAATGGAAAGGTGTAAGGAAGGTATGAATTAGGATATGGGGGTTAACAGACATGTAGTAATACATATGAAATATATAATCACAAAATACCTATGGAATGCTAAAAGAGGTGTACTCAACACTCTGTAATAACCTACACGGGAAAGGATCCAAAGATGAATAGATCAATACATTGATATAATGAACCAGATTCCGTACACCTAGAAAAAACACAGTATTTTTATCCAATTTGCTGTGATAATAAATAAAAACTAAATGTAAAAAACAAACAAGAAGTAAGGAGATATAAGCTCTTGGGAGTTTGCCGTGGCACATTCTGCTCTAATTTGCAGCTTACAAACACGATTTCCAGGAACCCTCTGTTGCCCAAAAGCCCAGAGTTGGAAATGTAGCAATGCTGCCGCCTTGTGGCCGTTTCCCACAAGAGCGGCTTTAAAACCACAGCTAACGGTCACTTAACATTCACAAGGACTCAGGACAGTAAAGGACAACTGCCCTCAAAAATTCACAACTGGCAAAATTTTCAAGGAGATAGTATGAAGAGGTAAATTTTACTCATTATTTTTCTAAAAACAAGGAAAATGGATAAAAGCTCAACAACATAAATTTTTAAACTCATGCAAATCTAGCCTACAAAAAGATTTCAACTCACACACGTCAACTACCATCAGCCAAAAGTCTACAAACAATAAATGCGGAAGGGGTTTTAGAGAACTGTGTACCCTCTAGCTGCTGGTGAGATGTAAAGTGATAAGAGCCAATAGTGAGAACAGAAAGGAGCTGTGTTTAAAAGTAAAAATTGAGCCAGCATTCCATTCAGCAGGCCCACCGCTGAGCCTCTCACCTGAAAATACCAGAGTCGAGAAGGCACAGGCTGCAACAGCTTCACTGCAGGAGTTTTCACAATAGCCAAGACACGGAAGCAACCAAAATGTCCATCAATGGATGAATGGATAAAGAAGAAGTGGTCCATGTACATAATGGAATATTAGCCATGCAAAACAGTGAAACACTGCTCGTTGAGGCACCATTTATGAGCCTAGATATAATCTCAGAACATGACGTAAGTCAGAAAGAAAAAGACATATAGTATGATATCACTTATAGGTGTTATCTAACAACTGACAAATATGATAGCATTTTCACAGAGAAAGAAACTCACAGACTTAGAGAACAAACTATTCTTATGTAAATGGAAAGGTGGGTGGTATGGAAAATTAAGATTAGGGTTACCATATGTGTACAAATACCTACTAAATACATTTATCAAAGAGACCGACCATATAGCAAGGGAGGTCAATGGAGCACTCTGCAATAATTTACATGGGAAGAGTATCTGCACATGAATATATTACGTATGTGTGTGTGTGTGTGTGTGTGTGTGTGTGTGTATATATGTGTGTGTGTAATGTACAAATGAACCAGATTGTATACACGTAGGACAAACAATATTCTAAACATTACCTCGATTTAAAAAGACTAAAAAATCGAAAAAGAAATAATGGAATATTAACTTATGGGTTTTTTTCCTAGCACATTCCATTCTAATTTGCAACCTGGGAACGCGACTTCCAGAAATGTTGTGCTGCCCTAGAAACCAGTTTTGGGAACGGAGAAATGCTGCCGCCTTGTGGCCGTTTCCCCCAACAGCACCTTTAAAGCCAGTAGTAGTGGTCACTAAATATTCACACTCATTACAAGCCTGTAAATGTCACCTGTTGTCAAAAAAATCCTGGGGTCAAAAATCGACGAAAAATTCAAAACAGGGCAGCCTTCCCAGAAGACCACTTCAAGTGGTTTATTGTACTCACAGTTTTTTTCTGTTTTTGTGTAACAGAAAGAAAACAAAGCATGGAAAAAGGCTGAACATTAGGAATTATTAAAGACATGCAAATCCAAATTACAAAAACCTATCAGCTCACACCAGTCATAATGGCCATCAGCAAAAACTCTGCAAACAATAAATGCTGAAGGGGTTGTGGAGAAATGCGCACCCTCGTTTCTAAGTGGGACATGGTAAGAACCAGTAATGAAAACACAAAGGAGGTGCCTTGGTAAGGTAAATATTGAGCTACCATTCAATCAAGCATACCCACTGCTGGGCCTATCACCTGAGAGGATGAGAATCCAAAAGACACAGGGTGGCAATCCTGCACTCCAGCAATATTTACCACAGCCAACACTTGGAAGCAACAAAAATGTCTGTCAACAGAGGAAGGCACAAAGAAGAAGTGGTCCATGTACACAATGGAATATTACTCCAATAAAACAATATATATACGTTCAATTTAGAAACCAAACGTAAGTAAGGAGACATCAGCTTTTGGGGGTTTGTCCGGGCACATTCCTCTCTAATATATAACCGAGGAACACCACTGGCAGGAAGGACCCCTTCCGTAATTCCCAGAATGGGGAAAGGAGAAATGCTGCCGCCCAATGGCCGATACCTGCAACAGCAGCTTTAAAACCTGTGCTCATGGTCACTTCATATGCACAAGTACTGGAGGGCTGTAAATGAAACCTGCCCTCAGAATGTCTTCAGGGAGGTAATGGCCAAACTATTTCAAAATGTGACACATACTTCAAGAAAACCATTTGAAGAGGTAAGCGCTACTCACAGCTTGAAAAAGAAGAGGACATGCCTGAAAGTTCAATTTCAAGGGATTATGAGATGCATGCAAATCCAACCTCAAAGAGGTGTCAGCTCACACCTGTCAGAATAAACATCAGCAGAAAAACTACAAACAATAAATGCTGAAAGGGTTGTGGACAAGGGCATACCCTCAAATTTAAGTGGAACATAACCTGGTAAGAGCCACTAATGAGAACAGAATGGAGACGCCTTTACAAGGTAAACATTTTGCTACCATATGATCCAACAGGCCCTCTCCTGGGCCTATAACCGAAGAAGACATAGTTGAAAGACACAGGCAGGCAAATGTGCATTTCAGCAGTGTTACAATAACCAAGACATGGAAGCAACCCAAAAGTCCATCAACAGGTGAGTGGACAAAGAAAAACCGGTCCACGTACAGATGGAATATTAGCCAAGGAAAACAATGACACAATGCCATTTGCATCACCGTAGATGAGTCTAGAAGTAATCACGCAACTTGTAGTAAGTCAGAAAGCGAAAGACACGTATCCTGTGATATCACTTATAGGTGTTACCTAAAAATCGATACCAGTGAAGATATTTCCACAGAGAAAGGCAATCACAGATTCATTAAACAAACTCATGGTTCACCAATGGAAAGGTGTGAGGATTGGATACATTAGGATGTCAGAGTTAACAGAGATATACAGACACAGGTGAAGTATATAATCACCAAAGACCTACGGAATACCAAGAGAAGACTACTCAACATTGTGTCATAACCTAAAATGGGAAAAGGATCCAAAGAAGAAAAGAGATAGGTATATGTGGAAAACAACCACATCTTGCACACCTAAAACAAGCAAAACATTGTAATCACACTTGCTGTGATAAACAATGAAAATTAAATTGAAAAAAAGAACAATATTTAGTGAGATATAAACTTAAGGGGCTTTTTCCTGGCCCATCCATTCTAATTTGCAGCCTAGAACAGGACTTCCATTGAGGCTCTGTTTCCCTAGTAACCAGATTTGGTTAATGAGAACTGCTGCCGCCTTGTGGCCGTTTCACACAACAGCAGCTCTAACTGCAGCTGTAATGGTTACTTGATAGTCAAAATACTTGCAGGCCTGTAAATGACACCTGTCCTCAAAACAATCCTTCGGTCGTAAATCGAGCAAAAATCTCAAAAGACATCCATATTTCAAAACGACAATTTCAAGAGGCATATTTTATGCACATTTTATATTCTGTCTCTTTTTTTTGTGATAGAAAAAGGCATGGAAAAACGCTCAACGTCAGGAATTAATAAAGCCATGCAAATCCAGTCTAGAAACACATTCCCCTCACAGCCGTCAGAAGGATCATCAGCAAAAAAGTCTACATAGTATAAATGCTGAAGGGGTTTTAGAGAACTGTGTACCCTCTAGCTGCTGATGGGATGTAACCTGGTAACAGCCAGCACAGAGAACAAAATGGAGGTGTGTTTAAAGGTAAAACTTGAGCTACTATGTGATCTGGTAGGCCCACTGATGGGCCTATCTGCTGAGTAGACCTGAATCGAAAAGACACAGGCTGGCAATCCTTCACTGCAGCAACATGTACCATAGCCAAGAGCTGGAAGAAACCAAAACGTCCATCAACAGAAAAATGCACCAAGAAGAAGTGGTCCATGTACACAATGGAATATTAGCCATGGAAAAGCATGGAACAGTGCCGTTGGCACCAGCATAGAAGGATCTAGAGATAATCACCCTACCTGAAGTAAGAAAGAAAACGAAAGACAGATATCCTATTACATCACTTATAGGTGTTACCTAAAAATTGATAGCCATGAAATAATTTCCAAGAGAAGGACACTCATAGATTCAGAAAACCAAATTATGTTTAACCAAATGGAAAGGTGTAAGGAAGGTATGAATTAGGATATGGGGGTTAACAGACATGTAGTAATACATATGAAATATATAATCACAAAATACCTATGGAATGCTAAAAGAGGTGTACTCAACACTCTGTAATAACCTACACGGGAAAGGATCCAAAGATGAATAGATCAATACATTGATATAATGAACCAGATTCCGTACACCTAGAAAAAACACAGTATTTTTATCCAATTTGCTGTGATAATAAATAAAAACTAAATGTAAAAAACAAACAAGAAGTAAGGAGATATAAGCTCTTGGGAGTTTGCCGTGGCACATTCTGCTCTAATTTGCAGCTTACAAACACGATTTCCAGGAACCCTCTGTTGCCCAAAAGCCCAGAGTTGGAAATGTAGCAATGCTGCCGCCTTGTGGCCGTTTCCCACAAGAGCGGCTTTAAAACCACAGCTAACGGTCACTTAACATTCACAAGGACTCAGGACAGTAAAGGACAACTGCCCTCAAAAATTCACAACTGGCAAAATTTTCAAGGAGATAGTATGAAGAGGTAAATTTTACTCATTATTTTTCTAAAAACAAGGAAAATGGATAAAAGCTCAACAACATAAATTTTTAAACTCATGCAAATCTAGCCTACAAAAAGATTTCAACTCACACACGTCAACTACCATCAGCCAAAAGTCTACAAACAATAAATGCGGAAGGGGTTTTAGAGAACTGTGTACCCTCTAGCTGCTGGTGAGATGTAAAGTGATAAGAGCCAATAGTGAGAACAGAAAGGAGCTGTGTTTAAAAGTAAAAATTGAGCCAGCATTCCATTCAGCAGGCCCACCGCTGAGCCTCTCACCTGAAAATACCAGAGTCGAGAAGGCACAGGCTGCAACAGCTTCACTGCAGGAGTTTTCACAATAGCCAAGACACGGAAGCAACCAAAATGTCCATCAATGGATGAATGGATAAAGAAGAAGTGGTCCATGTACATAATGGAATATTAGCCATGCAAAACAGTGAAACACTGCTCGTTGAGGCACCATTTATGAGCCTAGATATAATCTCAGAACATGACGTAAGTCAGAAAGAAAAAGACATATAGTATGATATCACTTATAGGTGTTATCTAACAACTGACAAATATGATAGCATTTTCACAGAGAAAGAAACTCACAGACTTAGAGAACAAACTATTCTTATGTAAATGGAAAGGTGGGTGGTATGGAAAATTAAGATTAGGGTTACCATATGTGTACAAATACCTACTAAATACATTTATCAAAGAGACCGACCATATAGCAAGGGAGGTCAATGGAGCACTCTGCAATAATTTACATGGGAAGAGTATCTGCACATGAATATATTACGTATGTGTGTGTGTGTGTGTGTGTGTGTGTGTGTGTATATATGTGTGTGTGTAATGTACAAATGAACCAGATTGTATACACGTAGGACAAACAATATTCTAAACATTACCTCGATTTAAAAAGACTAAAAAATCGAAAAAGAAATAATGGAATATTAACTTATGGGTTTTTTTCCTAGCACATTCCATTCTAATTTGCAACCTGGGAACGCGACTTCCAGAAATGTTGTGCTGCCCTAGAAACCAGTTTTGGGAACGGAGAAATGCTGCCGCCTTGTGGCCGTTTCCCCCAACAGCACCTTTAAAGCCAGTAGTAGTGGTCACTAAATATTCACACTCATTACAAGCCTGTAAATGTCACCTGTTGTCAAAAAAATCCTGGGGTCAAAAATCGACGAAAAATTCAAAACAGGGCAGCCTTCCCAGAAGACCACTTCAAGTGGTTTATTGTACTCACAGTTTTTTTCTGTTTTTGTGTAACAGAAAGAAAACAAAGCATGGAAAAAGGCTGAACATTAGGAATTATTAAAGACATGCAAATCCAAATTACAAAAACCTATCAGCTCACACCAGTCATAATGGCCATCAGCAAAAACTCTGCAAACAATAAATGCTGAAGGGGTTGTGGAGAAATGCGCACCCTCGTTTCTAAGTGGGACATGGTAAGAACCAGTAATGAAAACACAAAGGAGGTGCCTTGGTAAGGTAAATATTGAGCTACCATTCAATCAAGCATACCCACTGCTGGGCCTATCACCTGAGAGGATGAGAATCCAAAAGACACAGGGTGGCAATCCTGCACTCCAGCAATATTTACCACAGCCAACACTTGGAAGCAACAAAAATGTCTGTCAACAGAGGAAGGCACAAAGAAGAAGTGGTCCATGTACACAATGGAATATTACTCCAATAAAAAAATATATATACTTTCAATTTAGAAACCAAACGTAAGTAAGGAGACATCAGCTTTTGGGGGTTTGTCCGGGCACATTCCTCTCTAATATATAACCGAGGAACACCACTGGCAGGAAGGACCCCTTCCGTAATTCCCAGAATGGGGAAAGGAGAAATGCTGCCGCCCAATGGCCGATACCTGCAACAGCAGCTTTAAAACCTGTGCTCATGGTCACTTCATATGCACAAGTACTGGAGGGCTGTAAATGAAACCTGCCCTCAGAATGTCTTCAGGGAGGTAATGGCCAAACTATTTCAAAATGTGACACATACTTCAAGAAAACCATTTGAAGAGGTAAGCGCTACTCACAGCTTGAAAAAGAAGAGGACATGCCTGAAAGTTCAATTTCAAGGGATTATGAGATGCATGCAAATCCAACCTCAAAGAGGTGTCAGCTCACACCTGTCAGAATAAACATCAGCAGAAAAACTACAAACAATAAATGCTGAAAGGGTTGTGGACAAGGGCATACCCTCAAATTTAAGTGGAACATAACCTGGTAAGAGCCACTAATGAGAACAGAATGGAGACGCCTTTACAAGGTAAACATTTTGCTACCATATGATCCAACAGGCCCTCTCCTGGGCCTATAACCGAAGAAGACATAGTTGAAAGACACAGGCAGGCAAATGTGCATTTCAGCAGTGTTACAATAACCAAGACATGGAAGCAACCCAAAAGTCCATCAACAGGTGAGTGGACAAAGAAAAACCGGTCCACGTACAGATGGAATATTAGCCAAGGAAAACAATGACACAATGCCATTTGCATCACCGTAGATGAGTCTAGAAGTAATCACGCAACTTGTAGTAAGTCAGAAAGCGAAAGACACGTATCCTGTGATATCACTTATAGGTGTTACCTAAAAATCGATACCAGTGAAGATATTTCCACAGAGAAAGGCAATCACAGATTCATTAAACAAACTCATGGTTCACCAATGGAAAGGTGTGAGGATTGGATACATTAGGATGTCAGAGTTAACAGAGATATACAGACACAGGTGAAGTATATAATCACCAAAGACCTACGGAATACCAAGAGAAGACTACTCAACATTGTGTCATAACCTAAAATGGGAAAAGGATCCAAAGAAGAAAAGAGATAGGTATATGTGGAAAACAACCACATCTTGCACACCTAAAACAAGCAAAACATTGTAATCACACTTGCTGTGATAAACAATGAAAATTAAATTGAAAAAAAGAACAATATTTAGTGAGATATAAACTTAAGGGGCTTTTTCCTGGCCCATCCATTCTAATTTGCAGCCTAGAACAGGACTTCCATTGAGGCTCTGTTTCCCTAGTAACCAGATTTGGTTAATGAGAACTGCTGCCGCCTTGTGGCCGTTTCACACAACAGCAGCTCTAACTGCAGCTGTAATGGTTACTTGATAGTCAAAATACTTGCAGGCCTGTAAATGACACCTGTCCTCAAAACAATCCTTCGGTCGTAAATCGAGCAAAAATCTCAAAAGACATCCATATTTCAAAACGACAATTTCAAGAGGCATATTTTATGCACATTTTATATTCTGTCTCTTTTTTTTGTGATAGAAAAAGGCATGGAAAAACGCTCAACGTCAGGAATTAATAAAGCCATGCAAATCCAGTCTAGAAACACATTCCCCTCACAGCCGTCAGAAGGATCATCAGCAAAAAAGTCTACATAGTATAAATGCTGAAGGGGTTTTAGAGAACTGTGTACCCTCTAGCTGCT
Organism: Lagenorhynchus albirostris; assembly: GCF_949774975.1. Taxonomy (NCBI): domain Eukaryota; kingdom Metazoa; phylum Chordata; class Mammalia; order Artiodactyla; family Delphinidae; genus Lagenorhynchus; species Lagenorhynchus albirostris. The sequence continues at coordinate 655,155 of NW_026783320.1, read as the reverse complement.
GATGGGATGTAACCTGGTAACAGCCAGCACAGAGAACAAAATGGAGGTGTGTTTAAAGGTAAAACTTGAGCTACTATGTGATCTGGTAGGCCCACTGATGGGCCTATCCGCTGAGTAGACCTGAATCGAAAAGACACAGGCTGGCAATCCTTCACTGCAGCAACATGTACCATAGCCAAGAGCTGGAAGAAACCAAAACGTCCATCAACAGAAAAATGCACCAAGAAGAAGTGGTCCATGTACACAATGGAATATTAGCCATGGAAAAGCATGGAACAGTGCCGTTGGCACCAGCATAGAAGGATCTAGAGATAATCACCCTACCTGAAGTAAGAAAGAAAACGAAAGACAGATATCCTATTACATCACTTATAGGTGTTACCTAAAAATTGATAGCCATGAAATAATTTCCAAGAGAAGGACACTCATAGATTCAGAAAACCAAATTATGTTTAACCAAATGGAAAGGTGTAAGGAAGGTATGAATTAGGATATGGGGGTTAACAGACATGTAGTAATACATATGAAATATATAATCACAAAATACCTATGGAATGCTAAAAGAGGTGTACTCAACACTCTGTAATAACCTACACGGGAAAGGATCCAAAGATGAATAGATCAATACATTGATATAATGAACCAGATTCCGTACACCTAGAAAAAACACAGTATTTTTATCCAATTTGCTGTGATAATAAATAAAAACTAAATGTAAAAAACAAACAAGAAGTAAGGAGATATAAGCTCTTGGGAGTTTGCCGTGGCACATTCTGCTCTAATTTGCAGCTTACAAACACGATTTCCAGGAACCCTCTGTTGCCCAAAAGCCCAGAGTTGGAAATGTAGCAATGCTGCCGCCTTGTGGCCGTTTCCCACAAGAGCGGCTTTAAAACCACAGCTAACGGTCACTTAACATTCACAAGGACTCAGGACAGTAAAGGACAACTGCCCTCAAAAATTCACAACTGGCAAAATTTTCAAGGAGATAGTATGAAGAGGTAAATTTTACTCATTATTTTTCTAAAAACAAGGAAAATGGATAAAAGCTCAACAACATAAATTTTTAAACTCATGCAAATCTAGCCTACAAAAAGATTTCAACTCACACACGTCAACTACCATCAGCCAAAAGTCTACAAACAATAAATGCGGAAGGGGTTTTAGAGAACTGTGTACCCTCTAGCTGCTGGTGAGATGTAAAGTGATAAGAGCCAATAGTGAGAACAGAAAGGAGCTGTGTTTAAAAGTAAAAATTGAGCCAGCATTCCATTCAGCAGGCCCACCGCTGAGCCTCTCACCTGAAAATACCAGAGTCGAGAAGGCACAGGCTGCAACAGCTTCACTGCAGGAGTTTTCACAATAGCCAAGACACGGAAGCAACCAAAATGTCCATCAATGGATGAATGGATAAAGAAGAAGTGGTCCATGTACATAATGGAATATTAGCCATGCAAAACAGTGAAACACTGCTCGTTGAGGCACCATTTATGAGCCTAGATATAATCTCAGAACATGACGTAAGTCAGAAAGAAAAAGACATATAGTATGATATCACTTATAGGTGTTATCTAACAACTGACAAATATGATAGCATTTTCACAGAGAAAGAAACTCACAGACTTAGAGAACAAACTATTCTTATGTAAATGGAAAGGTGGGTGGTATGGAAAATTAAGATTAGGGTTACCATATGTGTACAAATACCTACTAAATACATTTATCAAAGAGACCGACCATATAGCAAGGGAGGTCAATGGAGCACTCTGCAATAATTTACATGGGAAGAGTATCTGCACATGAATATATTACGTATGTGTGTGTGTGTGTGTGTGTGTGTGTGTGTGTATATATGTGTGTGTGTAATGTACAAATGAACCAGATTGTATACACGTAGGACAAACAATATTCTAAACATTACCTCGATTTAAAAAGACTAAAAAATCGAAAAAGAAATAATGGAATATTAACTTATGGGTTTTTTTCCTAGCACATTCCATTCTAATTTGCAACCTGGGAACGCGACTTCCAGAAATGTTGTGCTGCCCTAGAAACCAGTTTTGGGAACGGAGAAATGCTGCCGCCTTGTGGCCGTTTCCCCCAACAGCACCTTTAAAGCCAGTAGTAGTGGTCACTAAATATTCACACTCATTACAAGCCTGTAAATGTCACCTGTTGTCAAAAAAATCCTGGGGTCAAAAATCGACGAAAAATTCAAAACAGGGCAGCCTTCCCAGAAGACCACTTCAAGTGGTTTATTGTACTCACAGTTTTTTTCTGTTTTTGTGTAACAGAAAGAAAACAAAGCATGGAAAAAGGCTGAACATTAGGAATTATTAAAGACATGCAAATCCAAATTACAAAAACCTATCAGCTCACACCAGTCATAATGGCCATCAGCAAAAACTCTGCAAACAATAAATGCTGAAGGGGTTGTGGAGAAATGCGCACCCTCGTTTCTAAGTGGGACATGGTAAGAACCAGTAATGAAAACACAAAGGAGGTGCCTTGGTAAGGTAAATATTGAGCTACCATTCAATCAAGCATACCCACTGCTGGGCCTATCACCTGAGAGGATGAGAATCCAAAAGACACAGGGTGGCAATCCTGCACTCCAGCAATATTTACCACAGCCAACACTTGGAAGCAACAAAAATGTCTGTCAACAGAGGAAGGCACAAAGAAGAAGTGGTCCATGTACACAATGGAATATTACTCCAATAAAAAAATATATATACTTTCAATTTAGAAACCAAACGTAAGTAAGGAGACATCAGCTTTTGGGGGTTTGTCCGGGCACATTCCTCTCTAATATATAACCGAGGAACACCACTGGCAGGAAGGACCCCTTCCGTAATTCCCAGAATGGGGAAAGGAGAAATGCTGCCGCCCAATGGCCGATACCTGCAACAGCAGCTTTAAAACCTGTGCTCATGGTCACTTCATATGCACAAGTACTGGAGGGCTGTAAATGAAACCTGCCCTCAGAATGTCTTCAGGGAGGTAATGGCCAAACTATTTCAAAATGTGACACATACTTCAAGAAAACCATTTGAAGAGGTAAGCGCTACTCACAGCTTGAAAAAGAAGAGGACATGCCTGAAAGTTCAATTTCAAGGGATTATGAGATGCATGCAAATCCAACCTCAAAGAGGTGTCAGCTCACACCTGTCAGAATAAACATCAGCAGAAAAACTACAAACAATAAATGCTGAAAGGGTTGTGGACAAGGGCATACCCTCAAATTTAAGTGGAACATAACCTGGTAAGAGCCACTAATGAGAACAGAATGGAGACGCCTTTACAAGGTAAACATTTTGCTACCATATGATCCAACAGGCCCTCTCCTGGGCCTATAACCGAAGAAGACATAGTTGAAAGACACAGGCAGGCAAATGTGCATTTCAGCAGTGTTACAATAACCAAGACATGGAAGCAACCCAAAAGTCCATCAACAGGTGAGTGGACAAAGAAAAACCGGTCCACGTACAGATGGAATATTAGCCAAGGAAAACAATGACACAATGCCATTTGCATCACCGTAGATGAGTCTAGAAGTAATCACGCAACTTGTAGTAAGTCAGAAAGCGAAAGACACGTATCCTGTGATATCACTTATAGGTGTTACCTAAAAATCGATACCAGTGAAGATATTTCCACAGAGAAAGGCAATCACAGATTCATTAAACAAACTCATGGTTCACCAATGGAAAGGTGTGAGGATTGGATACATTAGGATGTCAGAGTTAACAGAGATATACAGACACAGGTGAAGTATATAATCACCAAAGACCTACGGAATACCAAGAGAAGACTACTCAACATTGTGTCATAACCTAAAATGGGAAAAGGATCCAAAGAAGAAAAGAGATAGGTATATGTGGAAAACAACCACATCTTGCACACCTAAAACAAGCAAAACATTGTAATCACACTTGCTGTGATAAACAATGAAAATTAAATTGAAAAAAAGAACAATATTTAGTGAGATATAAACTTAAGGGGCTTTTTCCTGGCCCATCCATTCTAATTTGCAGCCTAGAACAGGACTTCCATTGAGGCTCTGTTTCCCTAGTAACCAGATTTGGTTAATGAGAACTGCTGCCGCCTTGTGGCCGTTTCACACAACAGCAGCTCTAACTGCAGCTGTAATGGTTACTTGATAGTCAAAATACTTGCAGGCCTGTAAATGACACCTGTCCTCAAAACAATCCTTCGGTCGTAAATCGAGCAAAAATCTCAAAAGACATCCATATTTCAAAACGACAATTTCAAGAGGCATATTTTATGCACATTTTATATTCTGTCTCTTTTTTTTGTGATAGAAAAAGGCATGGAAAAACGCTCAACGTCAGGAATTAATAAAGCCATGCAAATCCAGTCTAGAAACACATTCCCCTCACAGCCGTCAGAAGGATCATCAGCAAAAAAGTCTACATAGTATAAATGCTGAAGGGGTTTTAGAGAACTGTGTACCCTCTAGCTGCTGATGGGATGTAACCTGGTAACAGCCAGCACAGAGAACAAAATGGAGGTGTGTTTAAAGGTAAAACTTGAGCTACTATGTGATCTGGTAGGCCCACTGATGGGCCTAGCCGCTGAGTAGACCTGAATCGAAAAGACACAGGCTGGCAATCCTTCACTGCAGCAACATGTACCATAGCCAAGAGCTGGAAGAAACCAAAACGTCCATCAACAGAAAAATGCACCAAGAAGAAGTGGTCCATGTACACAATGGAATATTAGCCATGGAAAAGCATGGAACAGTGCCGTTGGCACCAGCATAGAAGGATCTAGAGATAATCACCCTACCTGAAGTAAGAAAGAAAACGAAAGACAGATATCCTATTACATCACTTATAGGTGTTACCTAAAAATTGATAGCCATGAAATAATTTCCAAGAGAAGGACACTCATAGATTCAGAAAACCAAATTATGTTTAACCAAATGGAAAGGTGTAAGGAAGGTATGAATTAGGATATGGGGGTTAACAGACATGTAGTAATACATATGAAATATATAATCACAAAATACCTATGGAATGCTAAAAGAGGTGTACTCAACACTCTGTAATAACCTACACGGGAAAGGATCCAAAGATGAATAGATCAATACATTGATATAATGAACCAGATTCCGTACACCTAGAAAAAACACAGTATTTTTATCCAATTTGCTGTGATAATAAATAAAAACTAAATGTAAAAAACAAACAAGAAGTAAGGAGATATAAGCTCTTGGGAGTTTGCCGTGGCACATTCTGCTCTAATTTGCAGCTTACAAACACGATTTCCAGGAACCCTCTGTTGCCCAAAAGCCCAGAGTTGGAAATGTAGCAATGCTGCCGCCTTGTGGCCGTTTCCCACAAGAGCGGCTTTAAAACCACAGCTAACGGTCACTTAACATTCACAAGGACTCAGGACAGTAAAGGACAACTGCCCTCAAAAATTCACAACTGGCAAAATTTTCAAGGAGATAGTATGAAGAGGTAAATTTTACTCATTATTTTTCTAAAAACAAGGAAAATGGATAAAAGCTCAACAACATAAATTTTTAAACTCATGCAAATCTAGCCTACAAAAAGATTTCAACTCACACACGTCAACTACCATCAGCCAAAAGTCTACAAACAATAAATGCGGAAGGGGTTTTAGAGAACTGTGTACCCTCTAGCTGCTGGTGAGATGTAAAGTGATAAGAGCCAATAGTGAGAACAGAAAGGAGCTGTGTTTAAAAGTAAAAATTGAGCCAGCATTCCATTCAGCAGGCCCACCGCTGAGCCTCTCACCTGAAAATACCAGAGTCGAGAAGGCACAGGCTGCAACAGCTTCACTGCAGGAGTTTTCACAATAGCCAAGACACGGAAGCAACCAAAATGTCCATCAATGGATGAATGGATAAAGAAGAAGTGGTCCATGTACATAATGGAATATTAGCCATGCAAAACAGTGAAACACTGCTCGTTGAGGCACCATTTATGAGCCTAGATATAATCTCAGAACATGACGTAAGTCAGAAAGAAAAAGACATATAGTATGATATCACTTATAGGTGTTATCTAACAACTGACAAATATGATAGCATTTTCACAGAGAAAGAAACTCACAGACTTAGAGAACAAACTATTCTTATGTAAATGGAAAGGTGGGTGGTATGGAAAATTAAGATTAGGGTTACCATATGTGTACAAATACCTACTAAATACATTTATCAAAGAGACCGACCATATAGCAAGGGAGGTCAATGGAGCACTCTGCAATAATTTACATGGGAAGAGTATCTGCACATGAATATATTACGTATGTGTGTGTGTGTGTGTGTGTGTGTGTATATATGTGTGTGTGTAATGTACAAATGAACCAGATTGTATACACGTAGGACAAACAATATTCTAAACATTACCTCGATTTAAAAAGACTAAAAAATCGAAAAAGAAATAATGGAATATTAACTTATGGGTTTTTTTCCTAGCACATTCCATTCTAATTTGCAACCTGGGAACGCGACTTCCAGAAATGTTGTGCTGCCCTAGAAACCAGTTTTGGGAACGGAGAAATGCTGCCGCCTTGTGGCCGTTTCCCCCAACAGCACCTTTAAAGCCAGTAGTAGTGGTCACTAAATATTCACACTCATTACAAGCCTGTAAATGTCACCTGTTGTCAAAAAAATCCTGGGGTCAAAAATCGACGAAAAATTCAAAACAGGGCAGCCTTCCCAGAAGACCACTTCAAGTGGTTTATTGTACTCACAGTTTTTTTCTGTTTTTGTGTAACAGAAAGAAAACAAAGCATGGAAAAAGGCTGAACATTAGGAATTATTAAAGACATGCAAATCCAAATTACAAAAACCTATCAGCTCACACCAGTCATAATGGCCATCAGCAAAAACTCTGCAAACAATAAATGCTGAAGGGGTTGTGGAGAAATGCGCACCCTCGTTTCTAAGTGGGACATGGTAAGAACCAGTAATGAAAACACAAAGGAGGTGCCTTGGTAAGGTAAATATTGAGCTACCATTCAATCAAGCATACCCACTGCTGGGCCTATCACCTGAGAGGATGAGAATCCAAAAGACACAGGGTGGCAATCCTGCACTCCAGCAATATTTACCACAGCCAACACTTGGAAGCAACAAAAATGTCTGTCAACAGAGGAAGGCACAAAGAAGAAGTGGTCCATGTACACAATGGAATATTACTCCAATAAAAAAATATATATACTTTCAATTTAGAAACCAAACGTAAGTAAGGAGACATCAGCTTTTGGGGGTTTGTCCGGGCACATTCCTCTCTAATATATAACCGAGGAACACCACTGGCAGGAAGGACCCCTTCCGTAATTCCCAGAATGGGGAAAGGAGAAATGCTGCCGCCCAATGGCCGATACCTGCAACAGCAGCTTTAAAACCTGTGCTCATGGTCACTTCATATGCACAAGTACTGGAGGGCTGTAAATGAAACCTGCCCTCAGAATGTCTTCAGGGAGGTAATGGCCAAACTATTTCAAAATGTGACACATACTTCAAGAAAACCATTTGAAGAGGTAAGCGCTACTCACAGCTTGAAAAAGAAGAGGACATGCCTGAAAGTTCAATTTCAAGGGATTATGAGATGCATGCAAATCCAACCTCAAAGAGGTGTCAGCTCACACCTGTCAGAATAAACATCAGCAGAAAAACTACAAACAATAAATGCTGAAAGGGTTGTGGACAAGGGCATACCCTCAAATTTAAGTGGAACATAACCTGGTAAGAGCCACTAATGAGAACAGAATGGAGACGCCTTTACAAGGTAAACATTTTGCTACCATATGATCCAACAGGCCCTCTCCTGGGCCTATAACCGAAGAAGACATAGTTGAAAGACACAGGCAGGCAAATGTGCATTTCAGCAGTGTTACAATAACCAAGACATGGAAGCAACCCAAAAGTCCATCAACAGGTGAGTGGACAAAGAAAAACCGGTCCACGTACAGATGGAATATTAGCCAAGGAAAACAATGACACAATGCCATTTGCATCACCGTAGATGAGTCTAGAAGTAATCACGCAACTTGTAGTAAGTCAGAAAGCGAAAGACACGTATCCTGTGATATCACTTATAGGTGTTACCTAAAAATCGATACCAGTGAAGATATTTCCACAGAGAAAGGCAATCACAGATTCATTAAACAAACTCATGGTTCACCAATGGAAAGGTGTGAGGATTGGATACATTAGGATGTCAGAGTTAACAGAGATATACAGACACAGGTGAAGTATATAATCACCAAAGACCTACGGAATACCAAGAGAAGACTACTCAACATTGTGTCATAACCTAAAATGGGAAAAGGATCCAAAGAAGAAAAGAGATAGGTATATGTGGAAAACAACCACATCTTGCACACCTAAAACAAGCAAAACATTGTAATCACACTTGCTGTGATAAACAATGAAAATTAAATTGAAAAAAAGAACAATATTTAGTGAGATATAAACTTAAGGGGCTTTTTCCTGGCCCATCCATTCTAATTTGCAGCCTAGAACAGGACTTCCATTGAGGCTCTGTTTCCCTAGTAACCAGATTTGGTTAATGAGAACTGCTGCCGCCTTGTGGCCGTTTCACACAACAGCAGCTCTAACTGCAGCTGTAATGGTTACTTGATAGTCAAAATACTTGCAGGCCTGTAAATGACACCTGTCCTCAAAACAATCCTTCGGTCGTAAATCGAGCAAAAATCTCAAAAGACATCCATATTTCAAAACGACAATTTCAAGAGGCATATTTTATGCACATTTTATATTCTGTCTCTTTTTTTTGTGATAGAAAAAGGCATGGAAAAACGCTCAACGTCAGGAATTAATAAAGCCATGCAAATCCAGTCTAGAAACACATTCCCCTCACAGCCGTCAGAAGGATCATCAGCAAAAAAGTCTACATAGTATAAATGCTGAAGGGGTTTTAGAGAACTGTGTACCCTCTAGCTGCTGATGGGATGTAACCTGGTAACAGCCAGCACAGAGAACAAAATGGAGGTGTGTTTAAAGGTAAAACTTGAGCTACTATGTGATCTGGTAGGCCCACTGATGGGCCTATCCGCTGAGTAGACCTGAATCGAAAAGACACAGGCTGGCAATCCTTCACTGCAGCAACATGTACCATAGCCAAGAGCTGGAAGAAACCAAAACGTCCATCAACAGAAAAATGCACCAAGAAGAAGTGGTCCATGTACACAATGGAATATTAGCCATGGAAAAGCATGGAACAGTGCCGTTGGCACCAGCATAGAAGGATCTAGAGATAATCACCCTACCTGAAGTAAGAAAGAAAACGAAAGACAGATATCCTATTACATCACTTATAGGTGTTACCTAAAAATTGATAGCCATGAAATAATTTCCAAGAGAAGGACACTCATAGATTCAGAAAACCAAATTATGTTTAACCAAATGGAAAGGTGTAAGGAAGGTATGAATTAGGATATGGGGGTTAACAGACATGTAGTAATACATATGAAATATATAATCACAAAATACCTATGGAATGCTAAAAGAGGTGTACTCAACACTCTGTAATAACCTACACGGGAAAGGATCCAAAGATGAATAGATCAATACATTGATATAATGAACCAGATTCCGTACAACTAGAAAAAACACAGTATTTTTATCCAATTTGCTGTGATAATAAATAAAAACTAAATGTAAAAAACAAACAAGAAGTAAGGAGATATAAGCTCTTGGGAGTTTGCCGTGGCACATTCTGCTCTAATTTGCAGCTTACAAACACGATTTCCAGGAACCCTCTGTTGCCCAAAAGCCCAGAGTTGGAAATGTAGCAATGCTGCCGCCTTGTGGCCGTTTCCCACAAGAGCGGCTTTAAAACCACAGCTAACGGTCACTTAACATTCACAAGGACTCAGGACAGTAAAGGACAACTGCCCTCAAAAATTCACAACTGGCAAAATTTTCAAGGAGATAGTATGAAGAGGTAAATTTTACTCATTATTTTTCTAAAAACAAGGAAAATGGATAAAAGCTCAACAACATAAATTTTTAAACTCATGCAAATCTAGCCTACAAAAAGATTTCAACTCACACACGTCAACTACCATCAGCCAAAAGTCTACAAACAATAAATGCGGAAGGGGTTTTAGAGAACTGTGTACCCTCTAGCTGCTGGTGAGATGTAAAGTGATAAGAGCCAATAGTGAGAACAGAAAGGAGCTGTGTTTAAAAGTAAAAATTGAGCCAGCATTCCATTCAGCAGGCCCACCGCTGAGCCTCTCACCTGAAAATACCAGAGTCGAGAAGGCACAGGCTGCAACAGCTTCACTGCAGGAGTTTTCACAATAGCCAAGACACGGAAGCAACGAAAATGTCCATCAATGGATGAATGGATAAAGAAGAAGTGGTCCATGTACATAATGGAATATTAGCCATGCAAAACAGTGAAACACTGCTCGTTGAGGCACCATTTATGAGCCTAGATATAATCTCAGAACATGACGTAAGTCAGAAAGAAAAAGACATATAGTATGATATCACTTATAGGTGTTATCTAACAACTGACAAATATGATAGCATTTTCACAGAGAAAGAAACTCACAGACTTAGAGAACAAACTATTCTTATGTAAATGGAAAGGTGGGTGGTATGGAAAATTAAGATTAGGGTTACCATATGTGTACAAATACCTACTAAATACATTTATCAAAGAGACCGACCATATAGCAAGGGAGGTCAATGGAGCACTCTGCAATAATTTACATGGGAAGAGTATCTGCACATGAATATATTACGTATGTGTGTGTGTGTGTGTGTGTGTGTGTGTGTGTATATATGTGTGTGTGTAATGTACAAATGAACCAGATTGTATACACGTAGGACAAACAATATTCTAAACATTACCTCGATTTAAAAAGACTAAAAAATCGAAAAAGAAATAATGGAATATTAACTTATGGGTTTTTTTCCTAGCACATTCCATTCTAATTTGCAACCTGGGAACGCGACTTCCAGAAATGTTGTGCTGCCCTAGAAACCAGTTTTGGGAACGGAGAAATGCTGCCGCCTTGTGGCCGTTTCCCCCAACAGCACCTTTAAAGCCAGTAGTAGTGGTCACTAAATATTCACACTCATTACAAGCCTGTAAATGTCACCTGTTGTCAAAAAAATCCTGGGGTCAAAAATCGACGAAAAATTCAAAACAGGGCAGCCTTCCCAGAAGACCACTTCAAGTGGTTTATTGTACTCACAGTTTTTTTCTGTTTTTGTGTAACAGAAAGAAAACAAAGCATGGAAAAAGGCTGAACATTAGGAATTATTAAAGACATGCAAATCCAAATTACAAAAACCTATCAGCTCACACCAGTCATAATGGCCATCAGCAAAAACTCTGCAAACAATAAATGCTGAAGGGGTTGTGGAGAAATGCGCACCCTCGTTTCTAAGTGGGACATGGTAAGAACCAGTAATGAAAACACAAAGGAGGTGCCTTGGTAAGGTAAATATTGAGCTACCATTCAATCAAGCATACCCACTGCTGGGCCTATCACCTGAGAGGATGAGAATCCAAAAGACACAGGGTGGCAATCCTGCACTCCAGCAATATTTACCACAGCCAACACTTGGAAGCAACAAAAATGTCTGTCAACAGAGGAAGGCACAAAGAAGAAGTGGTCCATGTACACAATGGAATATTACTCCAATAAAAAAATATATATACTTTCAATTTAGAAACCAAACGTAAGTAAGGAGACATCAGCTTTTGGGGGTTTGTCCGGGCACATTCCTCTCTAATATATAACCGAGGAACACCACTGGCAGGAAGGACCCCTTCCGTAATTCCCAGAATGGGGAAAGGAGAAATGCTGCCGCCCAATGGCCGATACCTGCAACAGCAGCTTTAAAACCTGTGCTCATGGTCACTTCATATGCACAAGTACTGGAGGGCTGTAAATGAAACCTGCCCTCAGAATGTCTTCAGGGAGGTAATGGCCAAACTATTTCAAAATGTGACACATACTTCAAGAAAACCATTTGAAGAGGTAAGCGCTACTCACAGCTTGAAAAAGAAGAGGACATGCCTGAAAGTTCAATTTCAAGGGATTATGAGATGCATGCAAATCCAACCTCAAAGAGGTGTCAGCTCACACCTGTCAGAATAAACATCAGCAGAAAAACTACAAACAATAAATGCTGAAAGGGTTGTGGACAAGGGCATACCCTCAAATTTAAGTGGAACATAACCTGGTAAGAGCCACTAATGAGAACAGAATGGAGACGCCTTTACAAGGTAAACATTTTGCTACCATATGATCCAACAGGCCCTCTCCTGGGCCTATAACCGAAGAAGACATAGTTGAAAGACACAGGCAGGCAAATGTGCATTTCAGCAGTGTTACAATAACCAAGACATGGAAGCAACCCAAAAGTCCATCAACAGGTGAGTGGACAAAGAAAAACCGGTCCACGTACAGATGGAATATTAGCCAAGGAAAACAATGACACAATGCCATTTGCATCACCGTAGATGAGTCTAGAAGTAATCACGCAACTTGTAGTAAGTCAGAAAGCGAAAGACACGTATCCTGTGATATCACTTATAGGTGTTACCTAAAAATCGATACCAGTGAAGATATTTCCACAGAGAAAGGCAATCACAGATTCATTAAACAAACTCATGGTTCACCAATGGAAAGGTGTGAGGATTGGATACATTAGGATGTCAGAGTTAACAGAGATATACAGACACAGGTGAAGTATATAATCACCAAAGACCTACGGAATACCAAGAGAAGACTACTCAACATTGTGTCATAACCTAAAATGGGAAAAGGATCCAAAGAAGAAAAGAGATAGGTATATGTGGAAAACAACCACATCTTGCACACCTAAAACAAGCAAAACATTGTAATCACACTTGCTGTGATAAACAATGAAAATTAAATTGAAAAAAAGAACAATATTTAGTGAGATATAAACTTAAGGGGCTTTTTCCTGGCCCATCCATTCTAATTTGCAGCCTAGAACAGGACTTCCATTGAGGCTCTGTTTCCCTAGTAACCAGATTTGGTTAATGAGAACTGCTGCCGCCTTGTGGCCGTTTCACACAACAGCAGCTCTAACTGCAGCTGTAATGGTTACTTGATAGTCAAAATACTTGCAGGCCTGTAAATGACACCTGTCCTCAAAACAATCCTTCGGTCGTAAATCGAGCAAAAATCTCAAAAGACATCCATATTTCAAAACGACAATTTCAAGAGGCATATTTTATGCACATTTTATATTCTGTCTCTTTTTTTTGTGATAGAAAAAGGCATGGAAAAACGCTCAACGTCAGGAATTAATAAAGCCATGCAAATCCAGTCTAGAAACACATTCCCCTCACAGCCGTCAGAAGGATCATCAGCAAAAAAGTCTACATAGTATAAATGCTGAAGGGGTTTTAGAGAACTGTGTACCCTCTAGCTGCTGATGGGATGTAACCTGGTAACAGCCAGCACAGAGAACAAAATGGAGGTGTGTTTAAAGGTAAAACTTGAGCTACTATGTGATCTGGTAGGCCCACTGATGGGCCTATCCGCTGAGTAGACCTGAATCGAAAAGACACAGGCTGGCAATCCTTCACTGCAGCAACATGTACCATAGCCAAGAGCTGGAAGAAACCAAAACGTCCATCAACAGAAAAATGCACCAAGAAGAAGTGGTCCATGTACACAATGGAATATTAGCCATGGAAAAGCATGGAACAGTGCCGTTGGCACCAGCATAGAAGGATCTAGAGATAATCACCCTACCTGAAGTAAGAAAGAAAACGAAAGACAGATATCCTATTACATCACTTATAGGTGTTACCTAAAAATTGATAGCCATGAAATAATTTCCAAGAGAAGGACACTCATAGATTCAGAAAACCAAATTATGTTTAACCAAATGGAAAGGTGTAAGGAAGGTATGAATTAGGATATGGGGGTTAACAGACATGTAGTAATACATATGAAATATATAATCACAAAATACCTATGGAATGCTAAAAGAGGTGTACTCAACACTCTGTAATAACCTACACGGGAAAGGATCCAAAGATGAATAGATCAATACATTGATATAATGAACCAGATTCCGTACACCTAGAAAAAACACAGTATTTTTATCCAATTTGCTGTGATAATAAATAAAAACTAAATGTAAAAAACAAACAAGAAGTAAGGAGATATAAGCTCTTGGGAGTTTGCCGTGGCACATTCTGCTCTAATTTGCAGCTTACAAACACGATTTCCAGGAACCCTCTGTTGCCCAAAAGCCCAGAGTTGGAAATGTAGCAATGCTGCCGCCTTGTGGCCGTTTCCCACAAGAGCGGCTTTAAAACCACAGCTAACGGTCACTTAACATTCACAAGGACTCAGGACAGTAAAGGACAACTGCCCTCAAAAATTCACAACTGGCAAAATTTTCAAGGAGATAGTATGAAGAGGTAAATTTTACTCATTATTTTTCTAAAAACAAGGAAAATGGATAAAAGCTCAACAACATAAATTTTTAAACTCATGCAAATCTAGCCTACAAAAAGATTTCAACTCACACACGTCAACTACCATCAGCCAAAAGTCTACAAACAATAAATGCGGAAGGGGTTTTAGAGAACTGTGTACCCTCTAGCTGCTGGTGAGATGTAAAGTGATAAGAGCCAATAGTGAGAACAGAAAGGAGCTGTGTTTAAAAGTAAAAATTGAGCCAGCATTCCATTCAGCAGGCCCACCGCTGAGCCTCTCACCTGAAAATACCAGAGTCGAGAAGGCACAGGCTGCAACAGCTTCACTGCAGGAGTTTTCACAATAGCCAAGACACGGAAGCAACGAAAATGTCCATCAATGGATGAATGGATAAAGAAGAAGTGGTCCATGTACATAATGGAATATTAGCCATGCAAAACAGTGAAACACTGCTCGTTGAGGCACCATTTATGAGCCTAGATATAATCTCAGAACATGACGTAAGTCAGAAAGAAAAAGACATATAGTATGATATCACTTATAGGTGTTATCTAACAACTGACAAATATGATAGCATTTTCACAGAGAAAGAAACTCACAGACTTAGAGAACAAACTATTCTTATGTAAATGGAAAGGTGGGTGGTATGGAAAATTAAGATTAGGGTTACCATATGTGTACAAATACCTACTAAATACATTTATCAAAGAGACCGACCATATAGCAAGGGAGGTCAATGGAGCACTCTGCAATAATTTACATGGGAAGAGTATCTGCACATGAATATATTACGTATGTGTGTGTGTGTGTGTGTGTGTGTGTGTGTGTATATATGTGTGTGTGTAATGTACAAATGAACCAGATTGTATACACGTAGGACAAACAATATTCTAAACATTACCTCGATTTAAAAAGACTAAAAAATCGAAAAAGAAATAATGGAATATTAACTTATGGGTTTTTTTCCTAGCACATTCCATTCTAATTTGCAACCTGGGAACGCGACTTCCAGAAATGTTGTGCTGCCCTAGAAACCAGTTTTGGGAACGGAGAAATGCTGCCGCCTTGTGGCCGTTTCCCCCAACAGCACCTTTAAAGCCAGTAGTAGTGGTCACTAAATATTCACACTCATTACAAGCCTGTAAATGTCACCTGTTGTCAAAAAAATCCTGGGGTCAAAAATCGACGAAAAATTCAAAACAGGGCAGCCTTCCCAGAAGACCACTTCAAGTGGTTTATTGTACTCACAGTTTTTTTCTGTTTTTGTGTAACAGAAAGAAAACAAAGCATGGAAAAAGGCTGAACATTAGGAATTATTAAAGACATGCAAATCCAAATTACAAAAACCTATCAGCTCACACCAGTCATAATGGCCATCAGCAAAAACTCTGCAAACAATAAATGCTGAAGGGGTTGTGGAGAAATGCGCACCCTCGTTTCTAAGTGGGACATGGTAAGAACCAGTAATGAAAACACAAAGGAGGTGCCTTGGTAAGGTAAATATTGAGCTACCATTCAATCAAGCATACCCACTGCTGGGCCTATCACCTGAGAGGATGAGAATCCAAAAGACACAGGGTGGCAATCCTGCACTCCAGCAATATTTACCACAGCCAACACTTGGAAGCAACAAAAATGTCTGTCAACAGAGGAAGGCACAAAGAAGAAGTGGTCCATGTACACAATGGAATATTACTCCAATAAAAAAATATATATACTTTCAATTTAGAAACCAAACGTAAGTAAGGAGACATCAGCTTTTGGGGGTTTGTCCGGGCACATTCCTCTCTAATATATAACCGAGGAACACCACTGGCAGGAAGGACCCCTTCCGTAATTCCCAGAATGGGGAAAGGAGAAATGCTGCCGCCCAATGGCCGATACCTGCAACAGCAGCTTTAAAACCTGTGCTCATGGTCACTTCATATGCACAAGTACTGGAGGGCTGTAAATGAAACCTGCCCTCAGAATGTCTTCAGGGAGGTAATGGCCAAACTATTTCAAAATGTGACACATACTTCAAGAAAACCATTTGAAGAGGTAAGCGCTACTCACAGCTTGAAAAAGAAGAGGACATGCCTGAAAGTTCAATTTCAAGGGATTATGAGATGCATGCAAATCCAACCTCAAAGAGGTGTCAGCTCACACCTGTCAGAATAAACATCAGCAGAAAAACTACAAACAATAAATGCTGAAAGGGTTGTGGACAAGGGCATACCCTCAAATTTAAGTGGAACATAACCTGGTAAGAGCCACTAATGAGAACAGAATGGAGACGCCTTTACAAGGTAAACATTTTGCTACCATATGATCCAACAGGCCCTCTCCTGGGCCTATAACCGAAGAAGACATAGTTGAAAGACACAGGCAGGCAAATGTGCATTTCAGCAGTGTTACAATAACCAAGACATGGAAGCAACCCAAAAGTCCATCAACAGGTGAGTGGACAAAGAAAAACCGGTCCACGTACAGATGGAATATTAGCCAAGGAAAACAATGACACAATGCCATTTGCATCACCGTAGATGAGTCTAGAAGTAATCACGCAACTTGTAGTAAGTCAGAAAGCGAAAGACACGTATCCTGTGATATCACTTATAGGTGTTACCTAAAAATCGATACCAGTGAAGATATTTCCACAGAGAAAGGCAATCACAGATTCATTAAACAAACTCATGGTTCACCAATGGAAAGGTGTGAGGATTGGATACATTAGGATGTCAGAGTTAACAGAGATATACAGACACAGGTGAAGTATATAATCACCAAAGACCTACGGAATACCAAGAGAAGACTACTCAACATTGTGTCATAACCTAAAATGGGAAAAGGATCCAAAGAAGAAAAGAGATAGGTATATGTGGAAAACAACCACATCTTGCACACCTAAAACAAGCAAAACATTGTAATCACACTTGCTGTGATAAACAATGAAAATTAAATTGAAAAAAAGAACAATATTTAGTGAGATATAAACTTAAGGGGCTTTTTCCTGGCCCATCCATTCTAATTTGCAGCCTAGAACAGGACTTCCATTGAGGCTCTGTTTCCCTAGTAACCAGATTTGGTTAATGAGAACTGCTGCCGCCTTGTGGCCGTTTCACACAACAGCAGCTCTAACTGCAGCTGTAATGGTTACTTGATAGTCAAAATACTTGCAGGCCTGTAAATGACACCTGTCCTCAAAACAATCCTTCGGTCGTAAATCGAGCAAAAATCTCAAAAGACATCCATATTTCAAAACGACAATTTCAAGAGGCATATTTTATGCACATTTTATATTCTGTCTCTTTTTTTTGTGATAGAAAAAGGCATGGAAAAACGCTCAACGTCAGGAATTAATAAAGCCATGCAAATCCAGTCTAGAAACACATTCCCCTCACAGCCGTCAGAAGGATCATCAGCAAAAAAGTCTACATAGTATAAATGCTGAAGGGGTTTTAGAGAACTGTGTACCCTCTAGCTGCTGATGGGATGTAACCTGGTAACAGCCAGCACAGAGAACAAAATGGAGGTGTGTTTAAAGGTAAAACTTGAGCTACTATGTGATCTGGTAGGCCCACTGATGGGCCTAGCCGCTGAGTAGACCTGAATCGAAAAGACACAGGCTGGCAATCCTTCACTGCAGCAACATGTACCATAGCCAAGAGCTGGAAGAAACCAAAACGTCCATCAACAGAAAAATGCACCAAGAAGAAGTGGTCCATGTACACAATGGAATATTAGCCATGGAAAAGCATGGAACAGTGCCGTTGGCACCAGCATAGAAGGATCTAGAGATAATCACCCTACCTGAAGTAAGAAAGAAAACGAAAGACAGATATCCTATTACATCACTTATAGGTGTTACCTAAAAATTGATAGCCATGAAATAATTTCCAAGAGAAGGACACTCATAGATTCAGAAAACCAAATTATGTTTAACCAAATGGAAAGGTGTAAGGAAGGTATGAATTAGGATATGGGGGTTAACAGACATGTAGTAATACATATGAAATATATAATCACAAAATACCTATGGAATGCTAAAAGAGGTGTACTCAACACTCTGTAATAACCTACACGGGAAAGGATCCAAAGATGAATAGATCAATACATTGATATAATGAACCAGATTCCGTACACCTAGAAAAAACACAGTATTTTTATCCAATTTGCTGTGATAATAAATAAAAACTAAATGTAAAAAACAAACAAGAAGTAAGGAGATATAAGCTCTTGGGAGTTTGCCGTGGCACATTCTGCTCTAATTTGCAGCTTACAAACACGATTTCCAGGAACCCTCTGTTGCCCAAAAGCCCAGAGTTGGAAATGTAGCAATGCTGCCGCCTTGTGGCCGTTTCCCACAAGAGCGGCTTTAAAACCACAGCTAACGGTCACTTAACATTCACAAGGACTCAGGACAGTAAAGGACAACTGCCCTCAAAAATTCACAACTGGCAAAATTTTCAAGGAGATAGTATGAAGAGGTAAATTTTACTCATTATTTTTCTAAAAACAAGGAAAATGGATAAAAGCTCAACAACATAAATTTTTAAACTCATGCAAATCTAGCCTACAAAAAGATTTCAACTCACACACGTCAACTACCATCAGCCAAAAGTCTACAAACAATAAATGCGGAAGGGGTTTTAGAGAACTGTGTACCCTCTAGCTGCTGGTGAGATGTAAAGTGATAAGAGCCAATAGTGAGAACAGAAAGGAGCTGTGTTTAAAAGTAAAAATTGAGCCAGCATTCCATTCAGCAGGCCCACCGCTGAGCCTCTCACCTGAAAATACCAGAGTCGAGAAGGCACAGGCTGCAACAGCTTCACTGCAGGAGTTTTCACAATAGCCAAGACACGGAAGCAACCAAAATGTCCATCAATGGATGAATGGATAAAGAAGAAGTGGTCCATGTACATAATGGAATATTAGCCATGCAAAACAGTGAAACACTGCTCGTTGAGGCACCATTTATGAGCCTAGATATAATCTCAGAACATGACGTAAGTCAGAAAGAAAAAGACATATAGTATGATATCACTTATAGGTGTTATCTAACAACTGACAAATATGATAGCATTTTCACAGAGAAAGAAACTCACAGACTTAGAGAACAAACTATTCTTATGTAAATGGAAAGGTGGGTGGTATGGAAAATTAAGATTAGGGTTACCATATGTGTACAAATACCTACTAAATACATTTATCAAAGAGACCGACCATATAGCAAGGGAGGTCAATGGAGCACTCTGCAATAATTTACATGGGAAGAGTATCTGCACATGAATATATTACGTATGTGTGTGTGTGTGTGTGTGTGTGTGTGTGTGTGTATATATGTGTGTGTGTAATGTACAAATGAACCAGATTGTATACACGTAGGACAAACAATATTCTAAACATTACCTCGATTTAAAAAGACTAAAAAATCGAAAAAGAAATAATGGAATATTAACTTATGGGTTTTTTTCCTAGCACATTCCATTCTAATTTGCAACCTGGGAACGCGACTTCCAGAAATGTTGTGCTGCCCTAGAAACCAGTTTTGGGAACGGAGAAATGCTGCCGCCTTGTGGCCGTTTCCCCCAACAGCACCTTTAAAGCCAGTAGTAGTGGTCACTAAATATTCACACTCATTACAAGCCTGTAAATGTCACCTGTTGTCAAAAAAATCCTGGGGTCAAAAATCGACGAAAAATTCAAAACAGGGCAGCCTTCCCAGAAGACCACTTCAAGTGGTTTATTGTACTCACAGTTTTTTTCTGTTTTTGTGTAACAGAAAGAAAACAAAGCATGGAAAAAGGCTGAACATTAGGAATTATTAAAGACATGCAAATCCAAATTACAAAAACCTATCAGCTCACACCAGTCATAATGGCCATCAGCAAAAACTCTGCAAACAATAAATGCTGAAGGGGTTGTGGAGAAATGCGCACCCTCGTTTCTAAGTGGGACATGGTAAGAACCAGTAATGAAAACACAAAGGAGGTGCCTTGGTAAGGTAAATATTGAGCTACCATTCAATCAAGCATACCCACTGCTGGGCCTATCACCTGAGAGGATGAGAATCCAAAAGACACAGGGTGGCAATCCTGCACTCCAGCAATATTTACCACAGCCAACACTTGGAAGCAACAAAAATGTCTGTCAACAGAGGAAGGCACAAAGAAGAAGTGGTCCATGTACACAATGGAATATTACTCCAATAAAAAAATATATATACTTTCAATTTAGAAACCAAACGTAAGTAAGGAGACATCAGCTTTTGGGGGTTTGTCCGGGCACATTCCTCTCTAATATATAACCGAGGAACACCACTGGCAGGAAGGACCCCTTCCGTAATTCCCAGAATGGGGAAAGGAGAAATGCTGCCGCCCAATGGCCGATACCTGCAACAGCAGCTTTAAAACCTGTGCTCATGGTCACTTCATATGCACAAGTACTGGAGGGCTGTAAATGAAACCTGCCCTCAGAATGTCTTCAGGGAGGTAATGGCCAAACTATTTCAAAATGTGACACATACTTCAAGAAAACCATTTGAAGAGGTAAGCGCTACTCACAGCTTGAAAAAGAAGAGGACATGCCTGAAAGTTCAATTTCAAGGGATTATGAGATGCATGCAAATCCAACCTCAAAGAGGTGTCAGCTCACACCTGTCAGAATAAACATCAGCAGAAAAACTACAAACAATAAATGCTGAAAGGGTTGTGGACAAGGGCATACCCTCAAATTTAAGTGGAACATAACCTGGTAAGAGCCACTAATGAGAACAGAATGGAGACGCCTTTACAAGGTAAACATTTTGCTACCATATGATCCAACAGGCCCTCTCCTGGGCCTATAACCGAAGAAGACATAGTTGAAAGACACAGGCAGGCAAATGTGCATTTCAGCAGTGTTACAATAACCAAGACATGGAAGCAACCCAAAAGTCCATCAACAGGTGAGTGGACAAAGAAAAACCGGTCCACGTACAGATGGAATATTAGCCAAGGAAAACAATGACACAATGCCATTTGCATCACCGTAGATGAGTCTAGAAGTAATCACGCAACTTGTAGTAAGTCAGAAAGCGAAAGACACGTATCCTGTGATATCACTTATAGGTGTTACCTAAAAATCGATACCAGTGAAGATATTTCCACAGAGAAAGGCAATCACAGATTCATTAAACAAACTCATGGTTCACCAATGGAAAGGTGTGAGGATTGGATACATTAGGATGTCAGAGTTAACAGAGATATACAGACACAGGTGAAGTATATAATCACCAAAGACCTACGGAATACCAAGAGAAGACTACTCAACATTGTGTCATAACCTAAAATGGGAAAAGGATCCAAAGAAGAAAAGAGATAGGTATATGTGGAAAACAACCACATCTTGCACACCTAAAACAAGCAAAACATTGTAATCACACTTGCTGTGATAAACAATGAAAATTAAATTGAAAAAAAGAACAATATTTAGTGAGATATAAACTTAAGGGGCTTTTTCCTGGCCCATCCATTCTAATTTGCAGCCTAGAACAGGACTTCCATTGAGGCTCTGTTTCCCTAGTAACCAGATTTGGTTAATGAGAACTGCTGCCGCCTTGTGGCCGTTTCACACAACAGCAGCTCTAACTGCAGCTGTAATGGTTACTTGATAGTCAAAATACTTGCAGGCCTGTAAATGACACCTGTCCTCAAAACAATCCTTCGGTCGTAAATCGAGCAAAAATCTCAAAAGACATCCATATTTCAAAACGACAATTTCAAGAGGCATATTTTATGCACATTTTATATTCTGTCTCTTTTTTTTGTGATAGAAAAAGGCATGGAAAAACGCTCAACGTCAGGAATTAATAAAGCCATGCAAATCCAGTCTAGAAACACATTCCCCTCACAGCCGTCAGAAGGATCATCAGCAAAAAAGTCTACATAGTATAAATGCTGAAGGGGTTTTAGAGAACTGTGTACCCTCTAGCTGCTGATGGGATGTAACCTGGTAACAGCCAGCACAGAGAACAAAATGGAGGTGTGTTTAAAGGTAAAACTTGAGCTACTATGTGATCTGGTAGGCCCACTGATGGGCCTATCCGCTGAGTAGACCTGAATCGAAAAGACACAGGCTGGCAATCCTTCACTGCAGCAACATGTACCATAGCCAAGAGCTGGAAGAAACCAAAACGTCCATCAACAGAAAAATGCACCAAGAAGAAGTGGTCCATGTACACAATGGAATATTAGCCATGGAAAAGCATGGAACAGTGCCGTTGGCACCAGCATAGAAGGATCTAGAGATAATCACCCTACCTGAAGTAAGAAAGAAAACGAAAGACAGATATCCTATTACATCACTTATAGGTGTTACCTAAAAATTGATAGCCATGAAATAATTTCCAAGAGAAGGACACTCATAGATTCAGAAAACCAAATTATGTTTAACCAAATGGAAAGGTGTAAGGAAGGTATGAATTAGGATATGGGGGTTAACAGACATGTAGTAATACATATGAAATATATAATCACAAAATACCTATGGAATGCTAAAAGAGGTGTACTCAACACTCTGTAATAACCTACACGGGAAAGGATCCAAAGATGAATAGATCAATACATTGATATAATGAACCAGATTCCGTACACCTAGAAAAAACACAGTATTTTTATCCAATTTGCTGTGATAATAAATAAAAACTAAATGTAAAAAACAAACAAGAAGTAAGGAGATATAAGCTCTTGGGAGTTTGCCGTGGCACATTCTGCTCTAATTTGCAGCTTACAAACACGATTTCCAGGAACCCTCTGTTGCCCAAAAGCCCAGAGTTGGAAATGTAGCAATGCTGCCGCCTTGTGGCCGTTTCCCACAAGAGCGGCTTTAAAACCACAGCTAACGGTCACTTAACATTCACAAGGACTCAGGACAGTAAAGGACAACTGCCCTCAAAAATTCACAACTGGCAAAATTTTCAAGGAGATAGTATGAAGAGGTAAATTTTACTCATTATTTTTCTAAAAACAAGGAAAATGGATAAAAGCTCAACAACATAAATTTTTAAACTCATGCAAATCTAGCCTACAAAAAGATTTCAACTCACACACGTCAACTACCATCAGCCAAAAGTCTACAAACAATAAATGCGGAAGGGGTTTTAGAGAACTGTGTACCCTCTAGCTGCTGGTGAGATGTAAAGTGATAAGAGCCAATAGTGAGAACAGAAAGGAGCTGTGTTTAAAAGTAAAAATTGAGCCAGCATTCCATTCAGCAGGCCCACCGCTGAGCCTCTCACCTGAAAATACCAGAGTCGAGAAGGCACAGGCTGCAACAGCTTCACTGCAGGAGTTTTCACAATAGCCAAGACACGGAAGCAACCAAAATGTCCATCAATGGATGAATGGATAAAGAAGAAGTGGTCCATGTACATAATGGAATATTAGCCATGCAAAACAGTGAAACACTGCTCGTTGAGGCACCATTTATGAGCCTAGATATAATCTCAGAACATGACGTAAGTCAGAAAGAAAAAGACATATAGTATGATATCACTTATAGGTGTTATCTAACAACTGACAAATATGATAGCATTTTCACAGAGAAAGAAACTCACAGACTTAGAGAACAAACTATTCTTATGTAAATGGAAAGGTGGGTGGTATGGAAAATTAAGATTAGGGTTACCATATGTGTACAAATACCTACTAAATACATTTATCAAAGAGACCGACCATATAGCAAGGGAGGTCAATGGAGCACTCTGCAATAATTTACATGGGAAGAGTATCTGCACATGAATATATTACGTATGTGTGTGTGTGTGTGTGTGTGTGTGTGTGTGTATATATGTGTGTGTGTAATGTACAAATGAACCAGATTGTATACACGTAGGACAAACAATATTCTAAACATTACCTCGATTTAAAAAGACTAAAAAATCGAAAAAGAAATAATGGAATATTAACTTATGGGTTTTTTTCCTAGCACATTCCATTCTAATTTGCAACCTGGGAACGCGACTTCCAGAAATGTTGTGCTGCCCTAGAAACCAGTTTTGGGAACGGAGAAATGCTGCCGCCTTGTGGCCGTTTCCCCCAACAGCACCTTTAAAGCCAGTAGTAGTGGTCACTAAATATTCACACTCATTACAAGCCTGTAAATGTCACCTGTTGTCAAAAAAATCCTGGGGTCAAAAATCGACGAAAAATTCAAAACAGGGCAGCCTTCCCAGAAGACCACTTCAAGTGGTTTATTGTACTCACAGTTTTTTTCTGTTTTTGTGTAACAGAAAGAAAACAAAGCATGGAAAAAGGCTGAACATTAGGAATTATTAAAGACATGCAAATCCAAATTACAAAAACCTATCAGCTCACACCAGTCATAATGGCCATCAGCAAAAACTCTGCAAACAATAAATGCTGAAGGGGTTGTGGAGAAATGCGCACCCTCGTTTCTAAGTGGGACATGGTAAGAACCAGTAATGAAAACACAAAGGAGGTGCCTTGGTAAGGTAAATATTGAGCTACCATTCAATCAAGCATACCCACTGCTGGGCCTATCACCTGAGAGGATGAGAATCCAAAAGACACAGGGTGGCAATCCTGCACTCCAGCAATATTTACCACAGCCAACACTTGGAAGCAACAAAAATGTCTGTCAACAGAGGAAGGCACAAAGAAGAAGTGGTCCATGTACACAATGGAATATTACTCCAATAAAAAAATATATATACTTTCAATTTAGAAACCAAACGTAAGTAAGGAGACATCAGCTTTTGGGGGTTTGTCCGGGCACATTCCTCTCTAATATATAACCGAGGAACACCACTGGCAGGAAGGACCCCTTCCGTAATTCCCAGAATGGGGAAAGGAGAAATGCTGCCGCCCAATGGCCGATACCTGCAACAGCAGCTTTAAAACCTGTGCTCATGGTCACTTCATATGCACAAGTACTGGAGGGCTGTAAATGAAACCTGCCCTCAGAATGTCTTCAGGGAGGTAATGGCCAAACTATTTCAAAATGTGACACATACTTCAAGAAAACCATTTGAAGAGGTAAGCGCTACTCACAGCTTGAAAAAGAAGAGGACATGCCTGAAAGTTCAATTTCAAGGGATTATGAGATGCATGCAAATCCAACCTCAAAGAGGTGTCAGCTCACACCTGTCAGAATAAACATCAGCAGAAAAACTACAAACAATAAATGCTGAAAGGGTTGTGGACAAGGGCATACCCTCAAATTTAAGTGGAACATAACCTGGTAAGAGCCACTAATGAGAACAGAATGGAGACGCCTTTACAAGGTAAACATTTTGCTACCATATGATCCAACAGGCCCTCTCCTGGGCCTATAACCGAAGAAGACATAGTTGAAAGACACAGGCAGGCAAATGTGCATTTCAGCAGTGTTACAATAACCAAGACATGGAAGCAACCCAAAAGTCCATCAACAGGTGAGTGGACAAAGAAAAACCGGTCCACGTACAGATGGAATATTAGCCAAGGAAAACAATGACACAATGCCATTTGCATCACCGTAGATGAGTCTAGAAGTAATCACGCAACTTGTAGTAAGTCAGAAAGCGAAAGACACGTATCCTGTGATATCACTTATAGGTGTTACCTAAAAATCGATACCAGTGAAGATATTTCCACAGAGAAAGGCAATCACAGATTCATTAAACAAACTCATGGTTCACCAATGGAAAGGTGTGAGGATTGGATACATTAGGATGTCAGAGTTAACAGAGATATACAGACACAGGTGAAGTATATAATCACCAAAGACCTACGGAATACCAAGAGAAGACTACTCAACATTGTGTCATAACCTAAAATGGGAAAAGGATCCAAAGAAGAAAAGAGATAGGTATATGTGGAAAACAACCACATCTTGCACACCTAAAACAAGCAAAACATTGTAATCACACTTGCTGTGATAAACAATGAAAATTAAATTGAAAAAAAGAACAATATTTAGTGAGATATAAACTTAAGGGGCTTTTTCCTGGCCCATCCATTCTAATTTGCAGCCTAGAACAGGACTTCCATTGAGGCTCTGTTTCCCTAGTAACCAGATTTGGTTAATGAGAACTGCTGCCGCCTTGTGGCCGTTTCACACAACAGCAGCTCTAACTGCAGCTGTAATGGTTACTTGATAGTCAAAATACTTGCAGGCCTGTAAATGACACCTGTCCTCAAAACAATCCTTCGGTCGTAAATCGAGCAAAAATCTCAAAAGACATCCATATTTCAAAACGACAATTTCAAGAGGCATATTTTATGCACATTTTATATTCTGTCTCTTTTTTTTGTGATAGAAAAAGGCATGGAAAAACGCTCAACGTCAGGAATTAATAAAGCCATGCAAATCCAGTCTAGAAACACATTCCCCTCACAGCCGTCAGAAGGATCATCAGCAAAAAAGTCTACATAGTATAAATGCTGAAGGGGTTTTAGAGAACTGTGTACCCTCTAGCTGCTGATGGGATGTAACCTGGTAACAGCCAGCACAGAGAACAAAATGGAGGTGTGTTTAAAGGTAAAACTTGAGCTACTATGTGATCTGGTAGGCCCACTGATGGGCCTATCCGCTGAGTAGACCTGAATCGAAAAGACACAGGCTGGCAATCCTTCACTGCAGCAACATGTACCATAGCCAAGAGCTGGAAGAAACCAAAACGTCCATCAACAGAAAAATGCACCAAGAAGAAGTGGTCCATGTACACAATGGAATATTAGCCATGGAAAAGCATGGAACAGTGCCGTTGGCACCAGCATAGAAGGATCTAGAGATAATCACCCTACCTGAAGTAAGAAAGAAAACGAAAGACAGATATCCTATTACATCACTTATAGGTGTTACCTAAAAATTGATAGCCATGAAATAATTTCCAAGAGAAGGACACTCATAGATTCAGAAAACCAAATTATGTTTAACCAAATGGAAAGGTGTAAGGAAGGTATGAATTAGGATATGGGGGTTAACAGACATGTAGTAATACATATGAAATATATAATCACAAAATACCTATGGAATGCTAAAAGAGGTGTACTCAACACTCTGTAATAACCTACACGGGAAAGGATCCAAAGATGAATAGATCAATACATTGATATAATGAACCAGATTCCGTACAACTAGAAAAAACACAGTATTTTTATCCAATTTGCTGTGATAATAAATAAAAACTAAATGTAAAAAACAAACAAGAAGTAAGGAGATATAAGCTCTTGGGAGTTTGCCGTGGCACATTCTGCTCTAATTTGCAGCTTACAAACACGATTTCCAGGAACCCTCTGTTGCCCAAAAGCCCAGAGTTGGAAATGTAGCAATGCTGCCGCCTTGTGGCCGTTTCCCACAAGAGCGGCTTTAAAACCACAGCTAACGGTCACTTAACATTCACAAGGACTCAGGACAGTAAAGGACAACTGCCCTCAAAAATTCACAACTGGCAAAATTTTCAAGGAGATAGTATGAAGAGGTAAATTTTACTCATTATTTTTCTAAAAACAAGGAAAATGGATAAAAGCTCAACAACATAAATTTTTAAACTCATGCAAATCTAGCCTACAAAAAGATTTCAACTCACACACGTCAACTACCATCAGCCAAAAGTCTACAAACAATAAATGCGGAAGGGGTTTTAGAGAACTGTGTACCCTCTAGCTGCTGGTGAGATGTAAAGTGATAAGAGCCAATAGTGAGAACAGAAAGGAGCTGTGTTTAAAAGTAAAAATTGAGCCAGCATTCCATTCAGCAGGCCCACCGCTGAGCCTCTCACCTGAAAATACCAGAGTCGAGAAGGCACAGGCTGCAACAGCTTCACTGCAGGAGTTTTCACAATAGCCAAGACACGGAAGCAACCAAAATGTCCATCAATGGATGAATGGATAAAGAAGAAGTGGTCCATGTACATAATGGAATATTAGCCATGCAAAACAGTGAAACACTGCTCGTTGAGGCACCATTTATGAGCCTAGATATAATCTCAGAACATGACGTAAGTCAGAAAGAAAAAGACATATAGTATGATATCACTTATAGGTGTTATCTAACAACTGACAAATATGATAGCATTTTCACAGAGAAAGAAACTCACAGACTTAGAGAACAAACTATTCTTATGTAAATGGAAAGGTGGGTGGTATGGAAAATTAAGATTAGGGTTACCATATGTGTACAAATACCTACTAAATACATTTATCAAAGAGACCGACCATATAGCAAGGGAGGTCAATGGAGCACTCTGCAATAATTTACATGGGAAGAGTATCTGCACATGAATATATTACGTATGTGTGTGTGTGTGTGTGTGTGTGTGTGTGTGTATATATGTGTGTGTGTAATGTACAAATGAACCAGATTGTATACACGTAGGACAAACAATATTCTAAACATTACCTCGATTTAAAAAGACTAAAAAATCGAAAAAGAAATAATGGAATATTAACTTATGGGTTTTTTTCCTAGCACATTCCATTCTAATTTGCAACCTGGGAACGCGACTTCCAGAAATGTTGTGCTGCCCTAGAAACCAGTTTTGGGAACGGAGAAATGCTGCCGCCTTGTGGCCGTTTCCCCCAACAGCACCTTTAAAGCCAGTAGTAGTGGTCACTAAATATTCACACTCATTACAAGCCTGTAAATGTCACCTGTTGTCAAAAAAATCCTGGGGTCAAAAATCGACGAAAAATTCAAAACAGGGCAGCCTTCCCAGAAGACCACTTCAAGTGGTTTATTGTACTCACAGTTTTTTTCTGTTTTTGTGTAACAGAAAGAAAACAAAGCATGGAAAAAGGCTGAACATTAGGAATTATTAAAGACATGCAAATCCAAATTACAAAAACCTATCAGCTCACACCAGTCATAATGGCCATCAGCAAAAACTCTGCAAACAATAAATGCTGAAGGGGTTGTGGAGAAATGCGCACCCTCGTTTCTAAGTGGGACATGGTAAGAACCAGTAATGAAAACACAAAGGAGGTGCCTTGGTAAGGTAAATATTGAGCTACCATTCAATCAAGCATACCCACTGCTGGGCCTATCACCTGAGAGGATGAGAATCCAAAAGACACAGGGTGGCAATCCTGCACTCCAGCAATATTTACCACAGCCAACACTTGGAAGCAACAAAAATGTCTGTCAACAGAGGAAGGCACAAAGAAGAAGTGGTCCATGTACACAATGGAATATTACTCCAATAAAAAAATATATATACTTTCAATTTAGAAACCAAACGTAAGTAAGGAGACATCAGCTTTTGGGGGTTTGTCCGGGCACATTCCTCTCTAATATATAACCGAGGAACACCACTGGCAGGAAGGACCCCTTCCGTAATTCCCAGAATGGGGAAAGGAGAAATGCTGCCGCCCAATGGCCGATACCTGCAACAGCAGCTTTAAAACCTGTGCTCATGGTCACTTCATATGCACAAGTACTGGAGGGCTGTAAATGAAACCTGCCCTCAGAATGTCTTCAGGGAGGTAATGGCCAAACTATTTCAAAATGTGACACATACTTCAAGAAAACCATTTGAAGAGGTAAGCGCTACTCACAGCTTGAAAAAGAAGAGGACATGCCTGAAAGTTCAATTTCAAGGGATTATGAGATGCATGCAAATCCAACCTCAAAGAGGTGTCAGCTCACACCTGTCAGAATAAACATCAGCAGAAAAACTACAAACAATAAATGCTGAAAGGGTTGTGGACAAGGGCATACCCTCAAATTTAAGTGGAACATAACCTGGTAAGAGCCACTAATGAGAACAGAATGGAGACGCCTTTACAAGGTAAACATTTTGCTACCATATGATCCAACAGGCCCTCTCCTGGGCCTATAACCGAAGAAGACATAGTTGAAAGACACAGGCAGGCAAATGTGCATTTCAGCAGTGTTACAATAACCAAGACATGGAAGCAACCCAAAAGTCCATCAACAGGTGAGTGGACAAAGAAAAACCGGTCCACGTACAGATGGAATATTAGCCAAGGAAAACAATGACACAATGCCATTTGCATCACCGTAGATGAGTCTAGAAGTAATCACGCAACTTGTAGTAAGTCAGAAAGCGAAAGACACGTATCCTGTGATATCACTTATAGGTGTTACCTAAAAATCGATACCAGTGAAGATATTTCCACAGAGAAAGGCAATCACAGATTCATTAAACAAACTCATGGTTCACCAATGGAAAGGTGTGAGGATTGGATACATTAGGATGTCAGAGTTAACAGAGATATACAGACACAGGTGAAGTATATAATCACCAAAGACCTACGGAATACCAAGAGAAGACTACTCAACATTGTGTCATAACCTAAAATGGGAAAAGGATCCAAAGAAGAAAAGAGATAGGTATATGTGGAAAACAACCACATCTTGCACACCTAAAACAAGCAAAACATTGTAATCACACTTGCTGTGATAAACAATGAAAATTAAATTGAAAAAAAGAACAATATTTAGTGAGATATAAACTTAAGGGGCTTTTTCCTGGCCCATCCATTCTAATTTGCAGCCTAGAACAGGACTTCCATTGAGGCTCTGTTTCCCTAGTAACCAGATTTGGTTAATGAGAACTGCTGCCGCCTTGTGGCCGTTTCACACAACAGCAGCTCTAACTGCAGCTGTAATGGTTACTTGATAGTCAAAATACTTGCAGGCCTGTAAATGACACCTGTCCTCAAAACAATCCTTCGGTCGTAAATCGAGCAAAAATCTCAAAAGACATCCATATTTCAAAACGACAATTTCAAGAGGCATATTTTATGCACATTTTATATTCTGTCTCTTTTTTTTGTGATAGAAAAAGGCATGGAAAAACGCTCAACGTCAGGAATTAATAAAGCCATGCAAATCCAGTCTAGAAACACATTCCCCTCACAGCCGTCAGAAGGATCATCAGCAAAAAAGTCTACATAGTATAAATGCTGAAGGGGTTTTAGAGAACTGTGTACCCTCTAGCTGCTGATGGGATGTAACCTGGTAACAGCCAGCACAGAGAACAAAATGGAGGTGTGTTTAAAGGTAAAACTTGAGCTACTATGTGATCTGGTAGGCCCACTGATGGGCCTAGCCGCTGAGTAGACCTGAATCGAAAAGACACAGGCTGGCAATCCTTCACTGCAGCAACATGTACCATAGCCAAGAGCTGGAAGAAACCAAAACGTCCATCAACAGAAAAATGCACCAAGAAGAAGTGGTCCATGTACACAATGGAATATTAGCCATGGAAAAGCATGGAACAGTGCCGTTGGCACCAGCATAGAAGGATCTAGAGATAATCACCCTACCTGAAGTAAGAAAGAAAACGAAAGACAGATATCCTATTACATCACTTATAGGTGTTACCTAAAAATTGATAGCCATGAAATAATTTCCAAGAGAAGGACACTCATAGATTCAGAAAACCAAATTATGTTTAACCAAATGGAAAGGTGTAAGGAAGGTATGAATTAGGATATGGGGGTTAACAGACATGTAGTAATACATATGAAATATATAATCACAAAATACCTATGGAATGCTAAAAGAGGTGTACTCAACACTCTGTAATAACCTACACGGGAAAGGATCCAAAGATGAATAGATCAATACATTGATATAATGAACCAGATTCCGTACACCTAGAAAAAACACAGTATTTTTATCCAATTTGCTGTGATAATAAATAAAAACTAAATGTAAAAAACAAACAAGAAGTAAGGAGATATAAGCTCTTGGGAGTTTGCCGTGGCACATTCTGCTCTAATTTGCAGCTTACAAACACGATTTCCAGGAACCCTCTGTTGCCCAAAAGCCCAGAGTTGGAAATGTAGCAATGCTGCCGCCTTGTGGCCGTTTCCCACAAGAGCGGCTTTAAAACCACAGCTAACGGTCACTTAACATTCACAAGGACTCAGGACAGTAAAGGACAACTGCCCTCAAAAATTCACAACTGGCAAAATTTTCAAGGAGATAGTATGAAGAGGTAAATTTTACTCATTATTTTTCTAAAAACAAGGAAAATGGATAAAAGCTCAACAACATAAATTTTTAAACTCATGCAAATCTAGCCTACAAAAAGATTTCAACTCACACACGTCAACTACCATCAGCCAAAAGTCTACAAACAATAAATGCGGAAGGGGTTTTAGAGAACTGTGTACCCTCTAGCTGCTGGTGAGATGTAAAGTGATAAGAGCCAATAGTGAGAACAGAAAGGAGCTGTGTTTAAAAGTAAAAATTGAGCCAGCATTCCATTCAGCAGGCCCACCGCTGAGCCTCTCACCTGAAAATACCAGAGTCGAGAAGGCACAGGCTGCAACAGCTTCACTGCAGGAGTTTTCACAATAGCCAAGACACGGAAGCAACCAAAATGTCCATCAATGGATGAATGGATAAAGAAGAAGTGGTCCATGTACATAATGGAATATTAGCCATGCAAAACAGTGAAACACTGCTCGTTGAGGCACCATTTATGAGCCTAGATATAATCTCAGAACATGACGTAAGTCAGAAAGAAAAAGACATATAGTATGATATCACTTATAGGTGTTATCTAACAACTGACAAATATGATAGCATTTTCACAGAGAAAGAAACTCACAGACTTAGAGAACAAACTATTCTTATGTAAATGGAAAGGTGGGTGGTATGGAAAATTAAGATTAGGGTTACCATATGTGTACAAATACCTACTAAATACATTTATCAAAGAGACCGACCATATAGCAAGGGAGGTCAATGGAGCACTCTGCAATAATTTACATGGGAAGAGTATCTGCACATGAATATATTACGTATGTGTGTGTGTGTGTGTGTGTGTGTGTGTGTGTGTATATATGTGTGTGTGTAATGTACAAATGAACCAGATTGTATACACGTAGGACAAACAATATTCTAAACATTACCTCGATTTAAAAAGACTAAAAAATCGAAAAAGAAATAATGGAATATTAACTTATGGGTTTTTTTCCTAGCACATTCCATTCTAATTTGCAACCTGGGAACGCGACTTCCAGAAATGTTGTGCTGCCCTAGAAACCAGTTTTGGGAACGGAGAAATGCTGCCGCCTTGTGGCCGTTTCCCCCAACAGCACCTTTAAAGCCAGTAGTAGTGGTCACTAAATATTCACACTCATTACAAGCCTGTAAATGTCACCTGTTGTCAAAAAAATCCTGGGGTCAAAAATCGACGAAAAATTCAAAACAGGGCAGCCTTCCCAGAAGACCACTTCAAGTGGTTTATTGTACTCACAGTTTTTTTCTGTTTTTGTGTAACAGAAAGAAAACAAAGCATGGAAAAAGGCTGAACATTAGGAATTATTAAAGACATGCAAATCCAAATTACAAAAACCTATCAGCTCACACCAGTCATAATGGCCATCAGCAAAAACTCTGCAAACAATAAATGCTGAAGGGGTTGTGGAGAAATGCGCACCCTCGTTTCTAAGTGGGACATGGTAAGAACCAGTAATGAAAACACAAAGGAGGTGCCTTGGTAAGGTAAATATTGAGCTACCATTCAATCAAGCATACCCACTGCTGGGCCTATCACCTGAGAGGATGAGAATCCAAAAGACACAGGGTGGCAATCCTGCACTCCAGCAATATTTACCACAGCCAACACTTGGAAGCAACAAAAATGTCTGTCAACAGAGGAAGGCACAAAGAAGAAGTGGTCCATGTACACAATGGAATATTACTCCAATAAAAAAATATATATACTTTCAATTTAGAAACCAAACGTAAGTAAGGAGACATCAGCTTTTGGGGGTTTGTCCGGGCACATTCCTCTCTAATATATAACCGAGGAACACCACTGGCAGGAAGGACCCCTTCCGTAATTCCCAGAATGGGGAAAGGAGAAATGCTGCCGCCCAATGGCCGATACCTGCAACAGCAGCTTTAAAACCTGTGCTCATGGTCACTTCATATGCACAAGTACTGGAGGGCTGTAAATGAAACCTGCCCTCAGAATGTCTTCAGGGAGGTAATGGCCAAACTATTTCAAAATGTGACACATACTTCAAGAAAACCATTTGAAGAGGTAAGCGCTACTCACAGCTTGAAAAAGAAGAGGACATGCCTGAAAGTTCAATTTCAAGGGATTATGAGATGCATGCAAATCCAACCTCAAAGAGGTGTCAGCTCACACCTGTCAGAATAAACATCAGCAGAAAAACTACAAACAATAAATGCTGAAAGGGTTGTGGACAAGGGCATACCCTCAAATTTAAGTGGAACATAACCTGGTAAGAGCCACTAATGAGAACAGAATGGAGACGCCTTTACAAGGTAAACATTTTGCTACCATATGATCCAACAGGCCCTCTCCTGGGCCTATAACCGAAGAAGACATAGTTGAAAGACACAGGCAGGCAAATGTGCATTTCAGCAGTGTTACAATAACCAAGACATGGAAGCAACCCAAAAGTCCATCAACAGGTGAGTGGACAAAGAAAAACCGGTCCACGTACAGATGGAATATTAGCCAAGGAAAACAATGACACAATGCCATTTGCATCACCGTAGATGAGTCTAGAAGTAATCACGCAACTTGTAGTAAGTCAGAAAGCGAAAGACACGTATCCTGTGATATCACTTATAGGTGTTACCTAAAAATCGATACCAGTGAAGATATTTCCACAGAGAAAGGCAATCACAGATTCATTAAACAAACTCATGGTTCACCAATGGAAAGGTGTGAGGATTGGATACATTAGGATGTCAGAGTTAACAGAGATATACAGACACAGGTGAAGTATATAATCACCAAAGACCTACGGAATACCAAGAGAAGACTACTCAACATTGTGTCATAACCTAAAATGGGAAAAGGATCCAAAGAAGAAAAGAGATAGGTATATGTGGAAAACAACCACATCTTGCACACCTAAAACAAGCAAAACATTGTAATCACACTTGCTGTGATAAACAATGAAAATTAAATTGAAAAAAAGAACAATATTTAGTGAGATATAAACTTAAGGGGCTTTTTCCTGGCCCATCCATTCTAATTTGCAGCCTAGAACAGGACTTCCATTGAGGCTCTGTTTCCCTAGTAACCAGATTTGGTTAATGAGAACTGCTGCCGCCTTGTGGCCGTTTCACACAACAGCAGCTCTAACTGCAGCTGTAATGGTTACTTGATAGTCAAAATACTTGCAGGCCTGTAAATGACACCTGTCCTCAAAACAATCCTTCGGTCGTAAATCGAGCAAAAATCTCAAAAGACATCCATATTTCAAAACGACAATTTCAAGAGGCATATTTTATGCACATTTTATATTCTGTCTCTTTTTTTTGTGATAGAAAAAGGCATGGAAAAACGCTCAACGTCAGGAATTAATAAAGCCATGCAAATCCAGTCTAGAAACACATTCCCCTCACAGCCGTCAGAAGGATCATCAGCAAAAAAGTCTACATAGTATAAATGCTGAAGGGGTTTTAGAGAACTGTGTACCCTCTAGCTGCTGATGGGATGTAACCTGGTAACAGCCAGCACAGAGAACAAAATGGAGGTGTGTTTAAAGGTAAAACTTGAGCTACTATGTGATCTGGTAGGCCCACTGATGGGCCTATCCGCTGAGTAGACCTGAATCGAAAAGACACAGGCTGGCAATCCTTCACTGCAGCAACATGTACCATAGCCAAGAGCTGGAAGAAACCAAAACGTCCATCAACAGAAAAATGCACCAAGAAGAAGTGGTCCATGTACACAATGGAATATTAGCCATGGAAAAGCATGGAACAGTGCCGTTGGCACCAGCATAGAAGGATCTAGAGATAATCACCCTACCTGAAGTAAGAAAGAAAACGAAAGACAGATATCCTATTACATCACTTATAGGTGTTACCTAAAAATTGATAGCCATGAAATAATTTCCAAGAGAAGGACACTCATAGATTCAGAAAACCAAATTATGTTTAACCAAATGGAAAGGTGTAAGGAAGGTATGAATTAGGATATGGGGGTTAACAGACATGTAGTAATACATATGAAATATATAATCACAAAATACCTATGGAATGCTAAAAGAGGTGTACTCAACACTCTGTAATAACCTACACGGGAAAGGATCCAAAGATGAATAGATCAATACATTGATATAATGAACCAGATTCCGTACACCTAGAAAAAACACAGTATTTTTATCCAATTTGCTGTGATAATAAATAAAAACTAAATGTAAAAAACAAACAAGAAGTAAGGAGATATAAGCTCTTGGGAGTTTGCCGTGGCACATTCTGCTCTAATTTGCAGCTTACAAACACGATTTCCAGGAACCCTCTGTTGCCCAAAAGCCCAGAGTTGGAAATGTAGCAATGCTGCCGCCTTGTGGCCGTTTCCCACAAGAGCGGCTTTAAAACCACAGCTAACGGTCACTTAACATTCACAAGGACTCAGGACAGTAAAGGACAACTGCCCTCAAAAATTCACAACTGGCAAAATTTTCAAGGAGATAGTATGAAGAGGTAAATTTTACTCATTATTTTTCTAAAAACAAGGAAAATGGATAAAAGCTCAACAACATAAATTTTTAAACTCATGCAAATCTAGCCTACAAAAAGATTTCAACTCACACACGTCAACTACCATCAGCCAAAAGTCTACAAACAATAAATGCGGAAGGGGTTTTAGAGAACTGTGTACCCTCTAGCTGCTGGTGAGATGTAAAGTGATAAGAGCCAATAGTGAGAACAGAAAGGAGCTGTGTTTAAAAGTAAAAATTGAGCCAGCATTCCATTCAGCAGGCCCACCGCTGAGCCTCTCACCTGAAAATACCAGAGTCGAGAAGGCACAGGCTGCAACAGCTTCACTGCAGAAGTTTTCACAATAGCCAAGACACGGAAGCAACCAAAATGTCCATCAATGGATGAATGGATAAAGAAGAAGTGGTCCATGTACATAATGGAATATTAGCCATGCAAAACAGTGAAACACTGCTCGTTGAGGCACCATTTATGAGCCTAGATATAATCTCAGAACATGACGTAAGTCAGAAAGAAAAAGACATATAGTATGATATCACTTATAGGTGTTATCTAACAACTGACAAATATGATAGCATTTTCACAGAGAAAGAAACTCACAGACTTAGAGAACAAACTATTCTTATGTAAATGGAAAGGTGGGTGGTATGGAAAATTAAGATTAGGGTTACCATATGTGTACAAATACCTACTAAATACATTTATCAAAGAGACCGACCATATAGCAAGGGAGGTCAATGGAGCACTCTGCAATAATTTACATGGGAAGAGTATCTGCACATGAATATATTACGTATGTGTGTGTGTGTGTGTGTGTGTGTGTGTGTGTATATGTGTGTGTGTAATGTACAAATGAACCAGATTGTATACACGTAGGACAAACAATATTCTAAACATTACCTCGATTTAAAAAGACTAAAAAATCGAAAAAGAAATAATGGAATATTAACTTATGGGTTTTTTTCCTAGCACATTCCATTCTAATTTACAACCTGGGGACACGACTTCCAGAAATGTTGTGCTGCCCTAGAAACCAGTTTTGGGAACGGAGAAATGCTGCCGCCTTGTGGCCGTTTCCCCCAACAGCACCTTTAAAGCCAGTAGTAGTGGTCACTAAATATTCACACTCATTACAAGCCTGTAAATGTCACCTGTTGTCAAAAAAATCCTGGGGTCAAAAATCGACGAAAAATTCAAAACAGGGCAGCCTTCCCAGAAGACCACTTCAAGTGGTTTATTGTACTCACAGTTTTTTTTCTGTTTTTGTGTAACAGAAAGAAAACAAAGCATGGAAAAAGGCTGAACATTAGGAATTATTAAAGACATGCAAATCCAAATTACAAAAACCTATCAGCTCACACCAGTCATAATGGCCATCAGCAAAAACTCTGCAAACAATAAATGCTGAAGGGGTTGTGGAGAAATGCGCACCCTCGTTTCTAAGTGGGACATGGTAAGAACCAGTAATGAAAACACAAAGGAGGTGCCTTGGTAAGGTAAATATTGAGCTACCATTCAATCAAGCATACCCACTGCTGGGCCTATCACCTGAGAGGATGAGAATCCAAAAGACACAGGGTGGCAATCCTGCACTCCAGCAATATTTACCACAGCCAACACTTGGAAGCAACAAAAATGTCTGTCAACAGAGGAAGGCACAAAGAAGAAGTGGTCCATGTACACAATGGAATATTACTCCAATAAAACAATATATATACGTTCAATTTAGAAACCAAACGTAAGTAAGGAGACATCAGCTTTTGGGGGTTTGTCCGGGCACATTCCTCTCTAATATATAACCGAGGAACACCACTGGCAGGAAGGACCCCTTCCGTAATTCCCAGAATGGGGAAAGGAGAAATGCTGCCGCCCAATGGCCGATACCTGCAACAGCAGCTTTAAAACCTGTGCTCATGGTCACTTCATATGCACAAGTACTGGAGGGCTGTAAATGAAACCTGCCCTCAGAATGTCTTCAGGGAGGTAATGGCCAAACTATTTCAAAATGTGACACATACTTCAAGAAAACCATTTGAAGAGGTAAGCGCTACTCACAGCTTGAAAAAGAAGAGGACATGCCTGAAAGTTCAATTTCAAGGGATTATGAGATGCATGCAAATCCAACCTCAAAGAGGTGTCAGCTCACACCTGTCAGAATAAACATCAGCAGAAAAACTACAAACAATAAATGCTGAAAGGGTTGTGGACAAGGGCATACCCTCAAATTTAAGTGGAACATAACCTGGTAAGAGCCACTAATGAGAACAGAATGGAGACGCCTTTACAAGGTAAACATTTTGCTACCATATGATCCAACAGGCCCTCTCCTGGGCCTATAACCGAAGAAGACATAGTTGAAAGACACAGGCAGGCAAATGTGCATTTCAGCAGTGTTACAATAACCAAGACATGGAAGCAACCCAAAAGTCCATCAACAGGTGAGTGGACAAAGAAAAACCGGTCCACGTACAGATGGAATATTAGCCAAGGAAAACAATGACACAATGCCATTTGCATCACCGTAGATGAGTCTAGAAGTAATCACGCAACTTGTAGTAAGTCAGAAAGCGAAAGACACGTATCCTGTGATATCACTTATAGGTGTTACCTAAAAATCGATACCAGTGAAGATATTTCCACAGAGAAAGGCAATCACAGATTCATTAAACAAACTCATGGTTCACCAATGGAAAGGTGTGAGGATTGGATACATTAGGATGTCAGAGTTAACAGAGATATACAAACACAGGTGAAGTATATAATCACCAAAGACCTACGGAATACCAAGAGAAGACTACTCAACATTGTGTCATAACCTAAAATGGGAAAAGGATCCAAAGAAGAAAAGAGATAGGTATATGTGGAAAACAACCACATCTTGCACACCTAAAACAAGCAAAACATTGTAATCACACTTGCTGTGATAAACAATGAAAATTAAATTGAAAAAAAGAACAATATTTAGTGAGATATAAACTTAAGGGGCTTTTTCCTGGCCCATCCATTCTAATTTGCAGCCTAGAACAGGACTTCCATTGAGGCTCTGTTTCCCTAGTAACCAGATTTGGTTAATGAGAACTGCTGCCGCCTTGTGGCCGTTTCACACAACAGCAGCTCTAACTGCAGCTGTAATGGTTACTTGATAGTCAAAATACTTGCAGGCCTGTAAATGACACCTGTCCTCAAAACAATCCTTCGGTCGTAAATCGAGCAAAAATCTCAAAAGACATCCATATTTCAAAACGACAATTTCAAGAGGCATATTTTATGCACATTTTATATTCTGTCTCTTTTTTTGTGATAGAAAAAGGCATGGAAAAACGCTCAACGTCAGGAATTAATAAAGCCATGCAAATCCAGTCTAGAAACACATTCACCTCACAGCCGTCAGAAGGATCATCAGCAAAAAAGTCTACATAGTATAAATGCTGAAGGGGTTTCAGAGAACTGTGTACCCTCTAGCTGCTGATGGGATGTAACCTGGTAACAGCCAGTACAGAGAACAAAATGGAGGTGTGTTTAAAGGTAAAACTTGAGCTACTATGTGATCTGGTAGGCCCACTGATGGGCCTATCCGCTGAGTAGACCTGAATCGAAAAGACACAGGCTGGCAATCCTTCACTGCAGCAACATGTACCATAGCCAAGAGCTGGAAGAAACCAAAACGTCCATCAACAGAAAAATGCACCAAGAAGAAGTGGTCCATGTACACAATGGAATATTA
Source organism: Lagenorhynchus albirostris (assembly GCF_949774975.1). Classification (NCBI taxonomy): domain Eukaryota; kingdom Metazoa; phylum Chordata; class Mammalia; order Artiodactyla; family Delphinidae; genus Lagenorhynchus; species Lagenorhynchus albirostris. The sequence continues at coordinate 614,510 of NW_026783320.1, read as the reverse complement.
GCCATGGAAAAGCATGGAACAGTGCCGTTGGCACCAGCATAGAAGGATCTAGAGATAATCACCCTACCTGAAGTAAGAAAGAAAACGAAAGACAGATATCCTATTACATCACTTATAGGTGTTACCTAAAAATTGATAGCCATGAAATAATTTCCAAGAGAAGGACACTCATAGATTCAGAAAACCAAATTATGTTTAACCAAATGGAAAGGTGTAAGGAAGGTATGAATTAGGATATGGGGGTTAACAGACATGTAGTAATACATATGAAATATATAATCACAAAATACCTATGGAATGCTAAAAGAGGTGTACTCAACACTCTGTAATAACCTACACGGGAAAGGATCCAAAGATGAATAGATCAATACATTGATATAATGAACCAGATTCCGTACACCTAGAAAAAACACAGTATTTTTATCCAATTTGCTGTGATAATAAATAAAAACTAAATGTAAAAAACAAACAAGAAGTAAGGAGATATAAGCTCTTGGGAGTTTGCCGTGGCACATTCTGCTCTAATTTGCAGCTTACAAACACGATTTCCAGGAACCCTCTGTTGCCCAAAAGCCCAGAGTTGGAAATGTAGAAATGCTGCCGCCTTGTGGCCGTTTCCCACAAGAGCGGCTTTAAAACCACAGCTAACGGTCACTTAACATTCACAAGGACTCAGGACAGTAAAGGACAACTGCCCTCAAAAATTCACAACTGGCAAAATTTTCAAGGAGATAGTATGAAGAGGTAAATTTTACTCATTATTTTTCTAAAAACAAGGAAAATGGATAAAAGCTCAACAACATAAATTTTTAAACTCATGCAAATCTAGCCTACAAAAAGATTTCAACTCACACACGTCAACTACCATCAGCCAAAAGTCTACAAACAATAAATGCGGAAGGGGTTTTAGAGAACTGTGTACCCTCTAGCTGCTGGTGAGATGTAAAGTGATAAGAGCCAATAGTGAGAACAGAAAGGAGCTGTGTTTAAAAGTAAAAATTGAGCCAGCATTCCATTCAGCAGGCCCACCGCTGAGCCTCTCACCTGAAAATACCAGAGTCGAGAAGGCACAGGCTGCAACAGCTTCACTGCAGGAGTTTTCACAATAGCCAAGACACGGAAGCAACCAAAATGTCCATCAATGGATGAATGGATAAAGAAGAAGTGGTCCATGTACATAATGGAATATTAGCCATGCAAAACAGTGAAACACTGCTCGTTGAGGCACCATTTATGAGCCTAGATATAATCTCAGAACATGACGTAAGTCAGAAAGAAAAAGACATATAGTATGATATCACTTATAGGTGTTATCTAACAACTGACAAATATGATAGCATTTTCACAGAGAAAGAAACTCACAGACTTAGAGAACAAACTATTCTTATGTAAATGGAAAGGTGGGTGGTATGGAAAATTAAGATTAGGGTTACCATATGTGTACAAATACCTACTAAATACATTTATCAAAGAGACCGACCATATAGCAAGGGAGGTCAATGGAGCACTCTGCAATAATTTACATGGGAAGAGTATCTGCACATGAATATATTACGTATGTGTGTGTGTGTGTGTGTGTGTGTGTGTGTGTATATATGTGTGTGTGTAATGTACAAATGAACCAGATTGTATACACGTAGGACAAACAATATTCTAAACATTACCTCGATTTAAAAAGACTAAAAAATCGAAAAAGAAATAATGGAATATTAACTTATGGGTTTTTTTCCTAGCACATTCCATTCTAATTTGCAACCTGGGAACGCGACTTCCAGAAATGTTGTGCTGCCCTAGAAACCAGTTTTGGGAACGGAGAAATGCTGCCGCCTTGTGGCCGTTTCCCCCAACAGCACCTTTAAAGCCAGTAGTAGTGGTCACTAAATATTCACACTCATTACAAGCCTGTAAATGTCACCTGTTGTCAAAAAAATCCTGGGGTCAAAAATCGACGAAAAATTCAAAACAGGGCAGCCTTCCCAGAAGACCACTTCAAGTGGTTTATTGTACTCACAGTTTTTTTCTGTTTTTGTGTAACAGAAAGAAAACAAAGCATGGAAAAAGGCTGAACATTAGGAATTATTAAAGACATGCAAATCCAAATTACAAAAACCTATCAGCTCACACCAGTCATAATGGCCATCAGCAAAAACTCTGCAAACAATAAATGCTGAAGGGGTTGTGGAGAAATGCGCACCCTCGTTTCTAAGTGGGACATGGTAAGAACCAGTAATGAAAACACAAAGGAGGTGCCTTGGTAAGGTAAATATTGAGCTACCATTCAATCAAGCATACCCACTGCTGGGCCTATCACCTGAGAGGATGAGAATCCAAAAGACACAGGGTGGCAATCCTGCACTCCAGCAATATTTACCACAGCCAACACTTGGAAGCAACAAAAATGTCTGTCAACAGAGGAAGGCACAAAGAAGAAGTGGTCCATGTACACAATGGAATATTACTCCAATAAAAAAATATATATACTTTCAATTTAGAAACCAAACGTAAGTAAGGAGACATCAGCTTTTGGGGGTTTGTCCGGGCACATTCCTCTCTAATATATAACCGAGGAACACCACTGGCAGGAAGGACCCCTTCCGTAATTCCCAGAATGGGGAAAGGAGAAATGCTGCCGCCCAATGGCCGATACCTGCAACAGCAGCTTTAAAACCTGTGCTCATGGTCACTTCATATGCACAAGTACTGGAGGGCTGTAAATGAAACCTGCCCTCAGAATGTCTTCAGGGAGGTAATGGCCAAACTATTTCAAAATGTGACACATACTTCAAGAAAACCATTTGAAGAGGTAAGCGCTACTCACAGCTTGAAAAAGAAGAGGACATGCCTGAAAGTTCAATTTCAAGGGATTATGAGATGCATGCAAATCCAACCTCAAAGAGGTGTCAGCTCACACCTGTCAGAATAAACATCAGCAGAAAAACTACAAACAATAAATGCTGAAAGGGTTGTGGACAAGGGCATACCCTCAAATTTAAGTGGAACATAACCTGGTAAGAGCCACTAATGAGAACAGAATGGAGACGCCTTTACAAGGTAAACATTTTGCTACCATATGATCCAACAGGCCCTCTCCTGGGCCTATAACCGAAGAAGACATAGTTGAAAGACACAGGCAGGCAAATGTGCATTTCAGCAGTGTTACAATAACCAAGACATGGAAGCAACCCAAAAGTCCATCAACAGGTGAGTGGACAAAGAAAAACCGGTCCACGTACAGATGGAATATTAGCCAAGGAAAACAATGACACAATGCCATTTGCATCACCGTAGATGAGTCTAGAAGTAATCACGCAACTTGTAGTAAGTCAGAAAGCGAAAGACACGTATCCTGTGATATCACTTATAGGTGTTACCTAAAAATCGATACCAGTGAAGATATTTCCACAGAGAAAGGCAATCACAGATTCATTAAACAAACTCATGGTTCACCAATGGAAAGGTGTGAGGATTGGATACATTAGGATGTCAGAGTTAACAGAGATATACAGACACAGGTGAAGTATATAATCACCAAAGACCTACGGAATACCAAGAGAAGACTACTCAACATTGTGTCATAACCTAAAATGGGAAAAGGATCCAAAGAAGAAAAGAGATAGGTATATGTGGAAAACAACCACATCTTGCACACCTAAAACAAGCAAAACATTGTAATCACACTTGCTGTGATAAACAATGAAAATTAAATTGAAAAAAAGAACAATATTTAGTGAGATATAAACTTAAGGGGCTTTTTCCTGGCCCATCCATTCTAATTTGCAGCCTAGAACAGGACTTCCATTGAGGCTCTGTTTCCCTAGTAACCAGATTTGGTTAATGAGAACTGCTGCCGCCTTGTGGCCGTTTCACACAACAGCAGCTCTAACTGCAGCTGTAATGGTTACTTGATAGTCAAAATACTTGCAGGCCTGTAAATGACACCTGTCCTCAAAACAATCCTTCGGTCGTAAATCGAGCAAAAATCTCAAAAGACATCCATATTTCAAAACGACAATTTCAAGAGGCATATTTTATGCACATTTTATATTCTGTCTCTTTTTTTTGTGATAGAAAAAGGCATGGAAAAACGCTCAACGTCAGGAATTAATAAAGCCATGCAAATCCAGTCTAGAAACACATTCCCCTCACAGCCGTCAGAAGGATCATCAGCAAAAAAGTCTACATAGTATAAATGCTGAAGGGGTTTTAGAGAACTGTGTACCCTCTAGCTGCTGATGGGATGTAACCTGGTAACAGCCAGCACAGAGAACAAAATGGAGGTGTGTTTAAAGGTAAAACTTGAGCTACTATGTGATCTGGTAGGCCCACTGATGGGCCTAGCCGCTGAGTAGACCTGAATCGAAAAGACACAGGCTGGCAATCCTTCACTGCAGCAACATGTACCATAGCCAAGAGCTGGAAGAAACCAAAACGTCCATCAACAGAAAAATGCACCAAGAAGAAGTGGTCCATGTACACAATGGAATATTAGCCATGGAAAAGCATGGAACAGTGCCGTTGGCACCAGCATAGAAGGATCTAGAGATAATCACCCTACCTGAAGTAAGAAAGAAAACGAAAGACAGATATCCTATTACATCACTTATAGGTGTTACCTAAAAATTGATAGCCATGAAATAATTTCCAAGAGAAGGACACTCATAGATTCAGAAAACCAAATTATGTTTAACCAAATGGAAAGGTGTAAGGAAGGTATGAATTAGGATATGGGGGTTAACAGACATGTAGTAATACATATGAAATATATAATCACAAAATACCTATGGAATGCTAAAAGAGGTGTACTCAACACTCTGTAATAACCTACACGGGAAAGGATCCAAAGATGAATAGATCAATACATTGATATAATGAACCAGATTCCGTACACCTAGAAAAAACACAGTATTTTTATCCAATTTGCTGTGATAATAAATAAAAACTAAATGTAAAAAACAAACAAGAAGTAAGGAGATATAAGCTCTTGGGAGTTTGCCGTGGCACATTCTGCTCTAATTTGCAGCTTACAAACACGATTTCCAGGAACCCTCTGTTGCCCAAAAGCCCAGAGTTGGAAATGTAGCAATGCTGCCGCCTTGTGGCCGTTTCCCACAAGAGCGGCTTTAAAACCACAGCTAACGGTCACTTAACATTCACAAGGACTCAGGACAGTAAAGGACAACTGCCCTCAAAAATTCACAACTGGCAAAATTTTCAAGGAGATAGTATGAAGAGGTAAATTTTACTCATTATTTTTCTAAAAACAAGGAAAATGGATAAAAGCTCAACAACATAAATTTTTAAACTCATGCAAATCTAGCCTACAAAAAGATTTCAACTCACACACGTCAACTACCATCAGCCAAAAGTCTACAAACAATAAATGCGGAAGGGGTTTTAGAGAACTGTGTACCCTCTAGCTGCTGGTGAGATGTAAAGTGATAAGAGCCAATAGTGAGAACAGAAAGGAGCTGTGTTTAAAAGTAAAAATTGAGCCAGCATTCCATTCAGCAGGCCCACCGCTGAGCCTCTCACCTGAAAATACCAGAGTCGAGAAGGCACAGGCTGCAACAGCTTCACTGCAGGAGTTTTCACAATAGCCAAGACACGGAAGCAACCAAAATGTCCATCAATGGATGAATGGATAAAGAAGAAGTGGTCCATGTACATAATGGAATATTAGCCATGCAAAACAGTGAAACACTGCTCGTTGAGGCACCATTTATGAGCCTAGATATAATCTCAGAACATGACGTAAGTCAGAAAGAAAAAGACATATAGTATGATATCACTTATAGGTGTTATCTAACAACTGACAAATATGATAGCATTTTCACAGAGAAAGAAACTCACAGACTTAGAGAACAAACTATTCTTATGTAAATGGAAAGGTGGGTGGTATGGAAAATTAAGATTAGGGTTACCATATGTGTACAAATACCTACTAAATACATTTATCAAAGAGACCGACCATATAGCAAGGGAGGTCAATGGAGCACTCTGCAATAATTTACATGGGAAGAGTATCTGCACATGAATATATTACGTATGTGTGTGTGTGTGTGTGTGTGTGTGTGTGTGTGTATATATGTGTGTGTGTAATGTACAAATGAACCAGATTGTATACACGTAGGACAAACAATATTCTAAACATTACCTCGATTTAAAAAGACTAAAAAATCGAAAAAGAAATAATGGAATATTAACTTATGGGTTTTTTTCCTAGCACATTCCATTCTAATTTGCAACCTGGGAACGCGACTTCCAGAAATGTTGTGCTGCCCTAGAAACCAGTTTTGGGAACGGAGAAATGCTGCCGCCTTGTGGCCGTTTCCCCCAACAGCACCTTTAAAGCCAGTAGTAGTGGTCACTAAATATTCACACTCATTACAAGCCTGTAAATGTCACCTGTTGTCAAAAAAATCCTGGGGTCAAAAATCGACGAAAAATTCAAAACAGGGCAGCCTTCCCAGAAGACCACTTCAAGTGGTTTATTGTACTCACAGTTTTTTTCTGTTTTTGTGTAACAGAAAGAAAACAAAGCATGGAAAAAGGCTGAACATTAGGAATTATTAAAGACATGCAAATCCAAATTACAAAAACCTATCAGCTCACACCAGTCATAATGGCCATCAGCAAAAACTCTGCAAACAATAAATGCTGAAGGGGTTGTGGAGAAATGCGCACCCTCGTTTCTAAGTGGGACATGGTAAGAACCAGTAATGAAAACACAAAGGAGGTGCCTTGGTAAGGTAAATATTGAGCTACCATTCAATCAAGCATACCCACTGCTGGGCCTATCACCTGAGAGGATGAGAATCCAAAAGACACAGGGTGGCAATCCTGCACTCCAGCAATATTTACCACAGCCAACACTTGGAAGCAACAAAAATGTCTGTCAACAGAGGAAGGCACAAAGAAGAAGTGGTCCATGTACACAATAGAATATTACTCCAATAAAAAAATATATATACTTTCAATTTAGAAACCAAACGTAAGTAAGGAGACATCAGCTTTTGGGGGTTTGTCCGGGCACATTCCTCTCTAATATATAACCGAGGAACACCACTGGCAGGAAGGACCCCTTCCGTAATTCCCAGAATGGGGAAAGGAGAAATGCTGCCGCCCAATGGCCGATACCTGCAACAGCAGCTTTAAAACCTGTGCTCATGGTCACTTCATATGCACAAGTACTGGAGGGCTGTAAATGAAACCTGCCCTCAGAATGTCTTCAGGGAGGTAATGGCCAAACTATTTCAAAATGTGACACATACTTCAAGAAAACCATTTGAAGAGGTAAGCGCTACTCACAGCTTGAAAAAGAAGAGGACATGCCTGAAAGTTCAATTTCAAGGGATTATGAGATGCATGCAAATCCAACCTCAAAGAGGTGTCAGCTCACACCTGTCAGAATAAACATCAGCAGAAAAACTACAAACAATAAATGCTGAAAGGGTTGTGGACAAGGGCATACCCTCAAATTTAAGTGGAACATAACCTGGTAAGAGCCACTAATGAGAACAGAATGGAGACGCCTTTACAAGGTAAACATTTTGCTACCATATGATCCAACAGGCCCTCTCCTGGGCCTATAACCGAAGAAGACATAGTTGAAAGACACAGGCAGGCAAATGTGCATTTCAGCAGTGTTACAATAACCAAGACATGGAAGCAACCCAAAAGTCCATCAACAGGTGAGTGGACAAAGAAAAACCGGTCCACGTACAGATGGAATATTAGCCAAGGAAAACAATGACACAATGCCATTTGCATCACCGTAGATGAGTCTAGAAGTAATCACGCAACTTGTAGTAAGTCAGAAAGCGAAAGACACGTATCCTGTGATATCACTTATAGGTGTTACCTAAAAATCGATACCAGTGAAGATATTTCCACAGAGAAAGGCAATCACAGATTCATTAAACAAACTCATGGTTCACCAATGGAAAGGTGTGAGGATTGGATACATTAGGATGTCAGAGTTAACAGAGATATACAAACACAGGTGAAGTATATAATCACCAAAGACCTACGGAATACCAAGAGAAGACTACTCAACATTGTGTCATAACCTAAAATGGGAAAAGGATCCAAAGAAGAAAAGAGATAGGTATATGTGGAAAACAACCACATCTTGCACACCTAAAACAAGCAAAACATTGTAATCACACTTGCTGTGATAAACAATGAAAATTAAATTGAAAAAAAGAACAATATTTAGTGAGATATAAACTTAAGGGGCTTTTTCCTGGCCCATCCATTCTAATTTGCAGCCTAGAACAGGACTTCCATTGAGGCTCTGTTTCCCTAGTAACCAGATTTGGTTAATGAGAACTGCTGCCGCCTTGTGGCCGTTTCACACAACAGCAGCTCTAACTGCAGCTGTAATGGTTACTTGATAGTCAAAATACTTGCAGGCCTGTAAATGACACCTGTCCTCAAAACAATCCTTCGGTCGTAAATCGAGCAAAAATCTCAAAAGACATCCATATTTCAAAACGACAATTTCAAGAGGCATATTTTATGCACATTTTATATTCTGTCTCTTTTTTTGTGATAGAAAAAGGCATGGAAAAACGCTCAACGTCAGGAATTAATAAAGCCATGCAAATCCAGTCTAGAAACACATTCCCCTCACAGCCGTCAGAAGGATCATCAGCAAAAAAGTCTACATAGTATAAATGCTGAAGGGGTTTTAGAGAACTGTGTACCCTCTAGCTGCTGATGGGATATAACCTGGTAACAGCCAGTACAGAGAACAAAATGGAGGTGTGTTTAAAGGTAAAACTTGAGCTACTATGTGATCTGGTAGGCCCACTGATGGGCCTATCCGCTGAGTAGACCTGAATCGAAAAGACACAGGCTGGCAATCCTTCACTGCAGCAACATGTACCGTAGCCAAGAGCTGGAAGAAACCAAAACGTCCATCAACAGAAAAATGCACCAAGAAGAAGTGGTCCATGTACACAATGGAATATTAGCCATGGAAAAGCATGGAACAGTGCCGTTGGCACCAGCATAGAAGGATCTAGAGATAATCACCCTACCTGAAGTAAGAAAGAAAACGAAAGACAGATATCCTATTACATCACTTATAGGTGTTACTTAAAAATTGATAGCCATGAAATAATTTCCAAGAGAAGGACACTCATAGATTCAGAAAACCAAATTATGTTTAACCAAATGGAAAGGTGTAAGGAAGGTATGAATTAGGATATGGGGGTTAACAGACATGTAGTAATACATATGAAATATATAATCACAAAATACCTATGGAGTGCTAAAAGAGGTGTACTCAACACTCTGTAATAACCTACACGGGAAAGGATCCAAAGATGAATAGATCAATACATTGATATAATGAACCAGATTCTGTACACCTAGAAAAAACACAGTATTTTTATCCAATTTGCTGTGATAATAAATAAAAACTAAATGTAAAAAACAAACAAGAAGTAAGGAGATATAAGCTCTTGGGAGTTTGCCGTGGCACATTCTGCTCTAATTTGCAGCTTACAAACACGATTTCCAGGAACCCTCTGTTGCCCAAAAGCCCAGAGTTGGAAATGTAGAAATGCTGCCGCCTTGTGGCCGTTTCCCACAAGAGCGGCTTTAAAACCACAGCTAACGGTCACTTAACATTCACAAGGACTCAGGACAGTAAAGGACAACTGCCCTCAAAAATTCACAACTGGCAAAATTTTCAAGGAGATAGTATGAAGAGGTAAATTTTACTCATAATTTTTCTAAAAACAAGGAAAATGGATAAAAGCTCAACAACATAAATTTTTAAACTCATGCAAATCTAGCCTACAAAAAGATTTCAACTCACACACGTCAACTACCATCAGCCAAAAGTCTACAAACAATAAATGCGGAAGGGGTTTTAGAGAACTGTGTACCCTCTAGCTGCTGGTGAGATGTAAAGTGATAAGAGCCAATAGTGAGAACAGAAAGGAGCTGTGTTTAAAAGTAAAAATTGAGCCAGCATTCCATTCAGCAGGCCCACCGCTGAGCCTCTCACCTGAAAATACCAGAGTCGAGAAGGCACAGGCTGCAACAGCTTCACTGCAGGAGTTTTCACAATAGCCAAGACACGGAAGCAACGAAAATGTCCATCAATGGATGAATGGATAAAGAAGAAGTGGTCCATGTACATAATGGAATATTAGCCATGCAAAACAGTGAAACACTGCTCGTTGAGGCACCATTTATGAGCCTAGATATAATCTCAGAACATGACGTAAGTCAGAAAGAAAAAGACATATAGTATGATATCACTTATAGGTGTTATCTAACAACTGACAAATATGATAGCATTTTCACAGAGAAAGAAACTCACAGACTTAGAGAACAAACTATTCTTATGTAAATGGAAAGGTGGGTGGTATGGAAAATTAAGATTAGGGTTACCATATGTGTACAAATACCTACTAAATACATTTATCAAAGAGACCGACCATATAGCAAGGGAGGTCAATGGAGCACTCTGCAATAATTTACATGGGAAGAGTATCTGCACATGAATATATTACGTATGTGTGTGTGTGTGTGTGTGTGTGTGTGTGTGTATATATGTGTGTGTGTAATGTACAAATGAACCAGATTGTATACACGTAGGACAAACAATATTCTAAACATTACCTCGATTTAAAAAGACTAAAAAATCGAAAAAGAAATAATGGAATATTAACTTATGGGTTTTTTTCCTAGCACATTCCATTCTAATTTGCAACCTGGGAACGCGACTTCCAGAAATGTTGTGCTGCCCTAGAAACCAGTTTTGGGAACGGAGAAATGCTGCCGCCTTGTGGCCGTTTCCCCCAACAGCACCTTTAAAGCCAGTAGTAGTGGTCACTAAATATTCACACTCATTACAAGCCTGTAAATGTCACCTGTTGTCAAAAAAATCCTGGGGTCAAAAATCGACGAAAAATTCAAAACAGGGCAGCCTTCCCAGAAGACCACTTCAAGTGGTTTATTGTACTCACAGTTTTTTTCTGTTTTTGTGTAACAGAAAGAAAACAAAGCATGGAAAAAGGCTGAACATTAGGAATTATTAAAGACATGCAAATCCAAATTACAAAAACCTATCAGCTCACACCAGTCATAATGGCCATCAGCAAAAACTCTGCAAACAATAAATGCTGAAGGGGTTGTGGAGAAATGCGCACCCTCGTTTCTAAGTGGGACATGGTAAGAACCAGTAATGAAAACACAAAGGAGGTGCCTTGGTAAGGTAAATATTGAGCTACCATTCAATCAAGCATACCCACTGCTGGGCCTATCACCTGAGAGGATGAGAATCCAAAAGACACAGGGTGGCAATCCTGCACTCCAGCAATATTTACCACAGCCAACACTTGGAAGCAACAAAAATGTCTGTCAACAGAGGAAGGCACAAAGAAGAAGTGGTCCATGTACACAATGGAATATTACTCCAATAAAAAAATATATATACTTTCAATTTAGAAACCAAACGTAAGTAAGGAGACATCAGCTTTTGGGGGTTTGTCCGGGCACATTCCTCTCTAATATATAACCGAGGAACACCACTGGCAGGAAGGACCCCTTCCGTAATTCCCAGAATGGGGAAAGGAGAAATGCTGCCGCCCAATGGCCGATACCTGCAACAGCAGCTTTAAAACCTGTGCTCATGGTCACTTCATATGCACAAGTACTGGAGGGCTGTAAATGAAACCTGCCCTCAGAATGTCTTCAGGGAGGTAATGGCCAAACTATTTCAAAATGTGACACATACTTCAAGAAAACCATTTGAAGAGGTAAGCGCTACTCACAGCTTGAAAAAGAAGAGGACATGCCTGAAAGTTCAATTTCAAGGGATTATGAGATGCATGCAAATCCAACCTCAAAGAGGTGTCAGCTCACACCTGTCAGAATAAACATCAGCAGAAAAACTACAAACAATAAATGCTGAAAGGGTTGTGGACAAGGGCATACCCTCAAATTTAAGTGGAACATAACCTGGTAAGAGCCACTAATGAGAACAGAATGGAGACGCCTTTACAAGGTAAACATTTTGCTACCATATGATCCAACAGGCCCTCTCCTGGGCCTATAACCGAAGAAGACATAGTTGAAAGACACAGGCAGGCAAATGTGCATTTCAGCAGTGTTACAATAACCAAGACATGGAAGCAACCCAAAAGTCCATCAACAGGTGAGTGGACAAAGAAAAACCGGTCCACGTACAGATGGAATATTAGCCAAGGAAAACAATGACACAATGCCATTTGCATCACCGTAGATGAGTCTAGAAGTAATCACGCAACTTGTAGTAAGTCAGAAAGCGAAAGACACGTATCCTGTGATATCACTTATAGGTGTTACCTAAAAATCGATACCAGTGAAGATATTTCCACAGAGAAAGGCAATCACAGATTCATTAAACAAACTCATGGTTCACCAATGGAAAGGTGTGAGGATTGGATACATTAGGATGTCAGAGTTAACAGAGATATACAAACACAGGTGAAGTATATAATCACCAAAGACCTACGGAATACCAAGAGAAGACTACTCAACATTGTGTCATAACCTAAAATGGGAAAAGGATCCAAAGAAGAAAAGAGATAGGTATATGTGGAAAACAACCACATCTTGCACACCTAAAACAAGCAAAACATTGTAATCACACTTGCTGTGATAAACAATGAAAATTAAATTTAAAAAAAGAACAATATTTAGTGAGATATAAACTTAAGGGGCTTTTTCCTGGCCCATCCATTCTAATTTGCAGCCTAGAACAGGACTTCCATTGAGGCTCTGTTTCCCTAGTAACCAGATTTGGTTAATGAGAACTGCTGCCGCCTTGTGGCCGTTTCACACAACAGCAGCTCTAACTGCAGCTGTAATGGTTACTTGATAGTCAAAATACTTGCAGGCCTGTAAATGACACCTGTCCTCAAAACAATCCTTCGGTCGTAAATCGAGCAAAAATCTCAAAAGACATCCATATTTCAAAACGACAATTTCAAGAGGCATATTTTATGCACATTTTATATTCTGTCTCTTTTTTTGTGATAGAAAAAGGCATGGAAAAACGCTCAACGTCAGGAATTAATAAAGCCATGCAAATCCAGTCTAGAAACACATTCCCCTCACAGCCGTCAGAAGGATCATCAGCAAAAAAGTCTACATAGTATAAATGCTGAAGGGGTTTTAGAGAACTGTGTACCCTCTAGCTGCTGATGGGATATAACCTGGTAACAGCCAGTACAGAGAACAAAATGGAGGTGTGTTTAAAGGTAAAACTTGAGCTACTATGTGATCTGGTAGGCCCACTGATGGGCCTATCCGCTGAGTAGACCTGAATCGAAAAGACACAGGCTGGCAATCCTTCACTGCAGCAACATGTACCGTAGCCAAGAGCTGGAAGAAACCAAAACGTCCATCAACAGAAAAATGCACCAAGAAGAAGTGGTCCATGTACACAATGGAATATTAGCCATGGAAAAGCATGGAACAGTGCCGTTGGCACCAGCATAGAAGGATCTAGAGATAATCACCCTACCTGAAGTAAGAAAGAAAACGAAAGACAGATATCCTATTACATCACTTATAGGTGTTACCTAAAAATTGATAGCCATGAAATAATTTCCAAGAGAAGGACACTCATAGATTCAGAAAACCAAATTATGTTTAACCAAATGGAAAGGTGTAAGGAAGGTATGAATTAGGATATGGGGGTTAACAGACATGTAGTAATACATATGAAATATATAATCACAAAATACCTATGGAGTGCTAAAAGAGGTGTACTCAACACTCTGTAATAACCTACACGGGAAAGGATCCAAAGATGAATAGATCAATACATTGATATAATGAACCAGATTCTGTACACCTAGAAAAAACACAGTATTTTTATCCAATTTGCTGTGATAATAAATAAAAACTAAATGTAAAAAACAAACAAGAAGTAAGGAGATATAAGCTCTTGGGAGTTTGCCGTGGCACATTCTGCTCTAATTTGCAGCTTACAAACACGATTTCCAGGAACCCTCTGTTGCCCAAAAGCCCAGAGTTGGAAATGTAGCAATGCTGCCGCCTTGTGGCCGTTTCCCACAAGAGCGGCTTTAAAACCACAGCTAACGGTCACTTAACATTCACAAGGACTCAGGACAGTAAAGGACAACTGCCCTCAAAAATTCACAACTGGCAAAATTTTCAAGGAGATAGTATGAAGAGGTAAATTTTACTCATAATTTTTCTAAAAACAAGGAAAATGGATAAAAGCTCAACAACATAAATTTTTAAACTCATGCAAATCTAGCCTACAAAAAGATTTCAACTCACACACGTCAACTACCATCAGCCAAAAGTCTACAAACAATAAATGCGGAAGGGGTTTTAGAGAACTGTGTACCCTCTAGCTGCTGGTGAGATGTAAAGTGATAAGAGCCAATAGTGAGAACAGAAAGGAGCTGTGTTTAAAAGTAAAAATTGAGCCAGCATTCCATTCAGCAGGCCCACCGCTGAGCCTCTCACCT